>NC_139812.1:28604495-28674029 GCF_963457635.1 Microchirus variegatus | reverse complement strand
CTCTCCTTGTATCCACCTAACCTCTTCTCTTTTCTCACCTCCTCCTCTCCTCTCTCCTCCTCTCTCCTCCTATCCTCCTCTCACCTCTTCTCTCCTCTCACCTCTTCTCTCCTCTCACCTCCTCTCTTCAATCTCCCCTCCTCCTCCTCTCTCCTCAACTTCTCCTCCTCCCCTCTCACCTCCTATCACCTCCTCTATTCCATCTCCTCCTCACCTCCTCCTCCTCCTCCTCTCTTCAATCTCCCCTACTCCTCCTCTCTCCTCTGCTCCTCTCCTCCTCACCTCCTCTCCCCCTCTCTCTCCTCTCTCCTCCTCTCCTCCTCTCGTCACCTCCTCCTCTCCTCCCCCTCTCTCTCCTCCTCTCCTCACCTCCCCCTCTCCTCTCCTCCTCCCCTCTCCTCTCCTCACCTCCCCCCTCTCTCTCCTCACACCTACTCTCACCTCCCCCTCCTCACCTCCTCCCCTCCTCCTCTCTCCTCTCCCCCCCCACCTCCTCTCTCCTCCCCCTCTCACCTCCTCCCCCTCTCTCCTCCTCTCTCTCCTCACCTCTCACCTCCCCCTCACCTCACCTCCTCCCCCCTCACCTCCTCCTCTCACCTCACCTCTCCCCCTCTCACCTCCTCTCTCCTCACCTCCTCTCACCTCCTCTCTCCTCACCTCCCCCTCACCTCTCCTCCTCACCTCACCTCCTCTCCTCCTCCCCTCCTCTCCTCCCCTCTCCTCCTCACCTCCTCCTCTCCTCACCTCCTCCTAACCCCCCCTCTCACCTCCTCCTCCCCCTCTCACCTCCTCCTCTCACCTCACCTCCCCCCCTCTCCTCTCCTCCTCTCCTCCTCAGTCGGTGGAGAACCTCCCATCAGTGTTTGGAGGAAACCTTAAAGCTCAAACTGCAGCAAAGACAGTGTTTGATTTGTCTCATCGTCATGGAAACATCCTGAGAGAAGGATGGAAGAACATCATGGAGTCAATGCTGCAGCTGTTCAGAGCTGAGCTGCTGCCTAAAGCCATGGTGGAGGTGAGGAGGAGGAGCAAGAGGAGGAGTTTATACTCTATACTCTGCTGCCCCCTGCTGGTCACCCCTCTCACTCTCACCCTCTGTCTTTACCTCAGGTTGAAGATTTCCTCGAACCAAGCGGCAAAATTTCTCTTCAACGCGAGGAGACGCCGTCAAACCGGTATTTAGAAGAAGTGATGATGATGTCATGGTCATGTGACCTCATCTTCTCTCCTCATCTCCTTTCCTCATCTCCTCTTCTCTCCTCTCTCCTCAAAGAGAATCACTAAAATGCTGCCGTCATATATTTTCATGACATGGTCACATGTTTTGTGTGTTTGTCATTGTGTTTCTGTCGTTGTGTGTCTGTGCCTCTATCATTGTGTGTCTGTCGTGTCTCTATTGTTGTGTGTCCGTCGTTGTGTCTCTATTGTTGTGTGTCTGTCATTGTGTCTCTATTGTTGTGTGTCTGTCGTTGTGTCTCTATTGTTGTGTCTGTCTTTGTGTCTGTCGTTGTCTGTTGTTGTGTGTCTGTCGTTGTGTCATATATTTTCATGCATTTACTAAATTAAAGCAGTAATGTTAGACATAAATAAACATTTGTATTGTACAGTAAATGTTGAAACCTGTTCTCCTCCTCCTCCCCCTCCTCCTCCTCCTCCTCCTGCTCCTCCTCCTCCTCCTCCTCCTGCTCCTCCTCCTCCTCCTCCTCCTCCTCCTGCTCCTCCTCCTCCTCTCCTCCTCCTCCTGCTCCTCCTCCTCAGTGGTGAGTCTGCAGTGCTGAGCTTTGTGAACTGGTTGACTCTGAGTGGAGCAGAACAGTCAGGACTCAGAAGTCCGTCCACAGAGAATCAGGAGAGTAAACAAGCAGCTGTCGTCTGCATCAAGGTCAGAGTCAGAACAATCACAAAAACTACAGATTTAAACAGATTTAAAACATTAAATCAATTCTCAGGTCATTAAATGTCCTTTTTTGTTGTCTTTCCTCAGCAATGTGACCCAGAGAAACTCATCACTGAGAGTAAATTCCTGCAGCTGGAGTCTCTGCAGGAGCTCATGAAGGTCAGTGTGACTGTGGACCATGTGATGTTCAGAGGAGGAAGAGGATGATGATGATGATGATGTGTGTGTGTGTGTGTGGTCAGGCTCTGATCTCAGTCACTCCTGATGAAGAAACCTACGATGAAGAGGACGCCGCCTTCTGTCTGGAGATGCTGCTGAGGATCGTTCTGGAGAACAGGTCAGAACTTCAGAGGCTTCAGGAGCTTCAGGAGCTTCAGAGGCTTCAGGAGCTTCAGGAGCTTCAGAGGCTTCAGGAGCTTCAGGAGCTTCAGGAGCTTCAGAGGCTTCAGGAGCTTCAGAGGCTTCAGGAGCTTCAGGAGCTTCAGGGTGGAGGAGGAGACACCACAGAAGGTCCAGTCTCTCACTGTGTGTGTGTGTGTGTGTGTGTGTAGGGACCGTGTGTCCTGTGTGTGGCAGACAGTGCGTGAACACCTGTGTCATCTCTGCGTTCATGCTAACGAGAGCTGCTTCCTGGTGGAAAGAGCTGTGGTCGGACTTCTGAGACTCGCCATCCGTCTGCTGAGGAGAGAAGACATCAGCTCTCAGGTACACAGGTCGACTGGGACTGGACGAAATTCAAAATGGCCGACTTCCTGTTGAGTTGAGGCCATGGTTACGGTCGACTTTTTTGTTCGTCTTGGCCGATAACATCTTCTCACCAAGTTTAATGCCCTTAAAAACGACCTCAAAGCCACTGATAGATTCCTGCCAGGAGCCGTTTGGGCCCCTGACCTTGGCGTCTCGGGCCCTGAACACGTGAATAACGCTCCACGTTGACCCTCAGGTCCTGCTCTCCCTGCGTCTGCTGCTCATGATGAAGCCTCACGTCCTGTCGAGGGTCAGCAGAGAGGTGGCGTACGGCCTTCACGAGCTGCTGAAGACCAACGCTGCAAACATCCACTGCACGGACGACTGGTACACGCTCTTCTCTCTGCTGGAGAGCATCGGCGCTGGAGTGAAACCTCCGGCCTCCTTCCAGATCAGCTCCACCACCTCTGACAACGACACAGGTCAATACACAGCACTCATGTTATCATTAAAGGTCGTCTTCAGGGTCATTTAAGGTCGAATTGTACAGGTGAAACAGCAAGAAGAAGTGATTTTAGCCACTTAATAAGAGATTAATGTTTAAAATATATGTCAGATTAAGTCCACGATGTCTTTAAGAAGATGTTTACGTCTTTATCTCACTGTTAGACTACTGTCTAAGACAACTCCTGTGAACTCCTGTGTTGTTGTTGATGTTAAAATCACTGATTTTCTCTATGGACTTTGGTGTGGGAGAGTGGTTCACTAAAAAAACTGATTTTTAGCCACTAAACAAAAGACTCATTTTACAATATCTACGTCAGATTTAGTCTACAGTATCTTAAGAACATGTTCACGTCTTTATTTCACTGTTAGACAGACTTTAACAACAGGAAACTGAAGTTTGTAAACCACTCACTCTCCCTGCACCAAAGCCCATAGAGTAAACCAGTGATTTTAACATCACAGAGACACAGGAGTTCACAGGAGTTGTTGATCCACTGCTGCCTACATCACTAACTTACAATGACTTATTTTGTCAATTCGGCTTTTGAAAAACTTTATTTATATGTATTTAAGTGACACAAAGTGACCACACGAGGCAGCAGTAGACCAGCAGCTCCTGTGTCCCTGTGAGCTAAAATCACTGATTATACACTTATAGATATATTAAGTCGTGAGCCTTTTGTTAATGATCATGACAAAAGTGCATTTGTCTACTTGTTAGACTAAGAAAGAGGTTTTAAACACAGATGTTTCCTTGTGTCTCAGGAGCTCAGTCAGACAGTGAACTTTCCTCTCATCATCTCAGTGAAGTCACTCTGGACAGAGGTTACACTTCAGACTCTGAGGTTTATACTGAACACAGCAAGAGAATCACCAGGTCTGCTGATGTGGACATGACCAGTGGATGGCTGGTGGTAAGTGACACACACACACACTCACACACACTCATATAACCTCACACAGTAATATTTACATGTGGTGTGTTGTATGTCTGTCGTCTGTTTTTTCTGTGGTTGTGTTTCTGACGTCGTGTTTCTCTGACGTTGTGTCTCTGACGTTGTGTGTCTGTGGTTGTTGTTGTGTCTCTAACGTTGTGTGTCTGTGGTTGTGTGTCTGTTGTGTGTCTCTAACGTTGTGTGTCTCTAACATTGTGCAGGTGGGTAAAGAGGACCTGGACCTGTCTAAATCTGTCCCAGTCTCCTCTAAAGCTCAGCTCAGTAATCCTCTGGTGAACCAGTACAGTCTGACTGTTGGTCAGGATCTGGGTCAACATGACACCAAGAGTCTGATCAAGTGTGTGGAGACGCTTTCCTTCATCGTCAGAGACGCTGCTCATGTCACACCAGACAACTTTGAGCTGTGTGTGAGGACCATACGAGTGTTTGTGGAGGCCAGTCTGAACGGAGGTGAGACACTGAGGGACACTGAGGGGGACATTGAGGGACACTGAGGGACAGGGGGACACTGAGGGACATACAAGTGTTTGTGGAGGCCAGTCTGAACGGAGGTGAGACACTGGGGACACTGAGGGGGACATTGAGGGGGACACTGAGACACTGAGGGACAGGGGGACACTGAGAACCATACAAGTGTTTGTGGAGGCCAGTCTGAACGGAGGTGGGACACTGAGGGGGACAAGGGGACACTGAGGGACAGGGGGACACTGAGGACCATACGAGTGTTTGTGGAGGCCAGTCTGAACAGAGGTGAGACACTGAGGGACAGGGGGACACTGAGGGACACTGAGGGACATACAAGTGTTTGTGGAGGCCAGTCTGAACGGAGGTGAGACACTGGGGACACTGAGGGGGACATTGAGGGGGACACTGAGACACTGAGGGACAGGGGGACACTGAGAACCATACAAGTGTTTGTGGAGGCCAGTCTGAACGGAGGTGAGACACTGAGGGACAGGGGGGACACTGAGGGGGACACTGAGGGACATACGAGTGTTTGTGGAGGCCAGTCTGAACGGAGGTGAGACACTGAGGACACTGAGGGACACTGAGGACACTGGGGGACATACAAGTGTTTGTGGAGGCCAGTCTGAACGGAGGTGAGACACTGGGGACACTGAGGGGGACATTGAGGGGGACACTGAGACACTGAGGGACAGGGGGACACTGAGAACCATACAAGTGTTTGTGGAGGCCAGTCTGAACGGAGGTGGGACACTGAGGGGGACAAGGGGACACTGAGGGACAGGGGGACACTGAGGACCATACGAGTGTTTGTGGAGGCCAGTCTGAACAGAGGTGAGACACTGAGGGACAGGGGGACACTGAGGGACACTGAGGGACATACAAGTGTTTGTGGAGGCCAGTCTGAACGGAGGTGAGACACTGGGGACACTGAGGGGGACATTGAGGGGGACACTGAGACACTGAGGGACAGGGGGACACTGAGAACCATACAAGTGTTTGTGGAGGCCAGTCTGAACGGAGGTGAGACACTGAGGGACAGGGGGGACACTGAGGGGGACACTGAGGGACATACGAGTGTTTGTGGAGGCCAGTCTGAACGGAGGTGAGACACTGAGGACACTGAGGGACACTGAGGACACTGGGGGACAGGGGCACAATGAGACACTGAGGGACATAGGAGTGTTTGTGGAGGCCAGTCTGAACAGAGGTGAGACACTGAGGGGGACACTGAGGGACAGGGGGACATTGAGGAGGACACTGAGGGACAGTGAGACACTGAGGGACAGTGAGACACTGAGGGACAGTGAGACATGTCAGGACACTAAATGACTCTTGTCCTCTTCAGGTTACCGCAATCACGACAAGAAGAAGATCCACAAGTACGACTCCAAGTCTCGCCTGAGGAGGAAGACGGGCGCCAAGGACAAGGAGGGCGGAGCCAGCGCCCGGCGAGGAGGAGGAGGAGGAGGAGTCGGCGGCCGGGCGTCAAACCAGCGTCTGTCCCGCTCCCACAGTGATGAAGACGAGGACGAGGGCGTCCCTGCCAGTTACCACACGGTGTCTTTACAGGTTAGTCAGGACGTAAGTACAACAGCTCTTCATTCACCTTCTGATGATTCTACACTCTTACCCACAATCCTTCAGGGTTACGGGGTGAAAACATGCTTTTACCCACAATCCTTCAGGGTTAGGGGGTGTAAACATGCTTTTACCCACAATCCTTCAGGGTTAGGGGGTGAAAACATGCTTTTACCCACAATCCTTCAGGGTTAGAGGGTGAAAACATGCTTTTACCCACAATCCTGTCTGTCTCTGTCCACTCCTCAGTGGACCGTCGTGTCACTGACTAAAGTATGTCTGTGTGTGTGTGTGTGTGTGTGTGTGTGTGTGTGTGTCTTCAGCTGTTGGACCTCATGCACACTCTTCACACTCGTGCTGCTAGCATCTACAGCTCCTGGGCAGAGGAACAGCGCCACCTACAGACTGCAGGCAAGAAGATCGAGGCTGACGCCCGGACTCTGTGGAGCAGCTGCTGGTGTCCATTACTGCAAGGTGACAATAGGGATTCTTCTCCTCATCTACCTCTTATTCTCCTCCTCCTTCTCCCCCATCTTCTTCTTCTTCTTCTCCTTCTCCCTCGTCTTCTTCTTCTCCTTCTCCCTCATCTTCTTCTTCTCCTTCTCCCTCGTCTTCTTCTCCTTCTCCCTCGTCTTCTTCTCCTCCCTCTACCTCATCTTCTTCTCCTCCTTCTCCCTCTTCTTCTTCTCCTTCTCCCTCGTCTTCTTCTTCTCCTTCTCCCTCATCTTCTTCTCCTCCTTCTCCCTCTTCTTCTTCTCCTTCTCCCTCGTCTTCTTCTCCTCCCTCTACCTCATCTTCTTCTCCTCCTTCTCCCTCGTCTTCTTCTTCTCCTTCTCCCTCATCTTCTTCTCCTCCTTCTCCCTCTTCTTCTTCTCCTTCTCCCTCGTCTTCTTCTCCTCCCTCTACCTCATCTTCTTCTCCTCCTTCTCCCTCGTCTTCTTCTTCTCCTTCTCCCTCATCTTCTTCTTCTCCTTCTCCCTCGTCTTCTTCTCCTTCTCCCTCGTCTTCTTCTTCTCCTTCTCCCTCATCTTCTTCTTCTCCTCCTTCTCCCTCGTCTTCTTCTCCTTCTCCCTCATCTTCTTCTTCTCCTTCTCCCTCGTCTTCTTCTCCTTCTCCCTCATCTTCTTCTTTTCCTTCTCCCTCGTCTTCTTCTCCTTCTCCCTCATCTTCTTCTTCTCCTTCTCCCTTGTCTTCTCCTCCTTCTCCCTCATCTTCTTCTCCTCCTTCTCCCTCGTCTCCTTCTCCTTCGTCTTCTTCTTCTCCTTCTCCCTCATCTTCTTCTCCACCTTCTCCCTCGTTTTCTCCTCCTCTCCTCTCCTCCTCCTCCCTCTCCCTCTACCTCGTCTTCTTCTTCTCCCTCTAGCTCCTCCTCTCCTCTCCTCTCCTCCTCTCCTCCTCTCTCCTCCTCCTCCTCCTCCTCCCCCTCCTCCTCCCCCTCCTCCTCTCTCCTCCTCTCCTCCTCCTCCTCCTTACAGTGTTGTTGCTCCCCCTGCAGGTATAGCGTGGCTCTGCTGTGATGCCAGGAGACAGGTGCGTATGCAGGCTCTCACTTACCTCCAGAGGGCGCTGCTGGTTCACGACCTGCAGACACTGGACGCAGCAGAGTGGGAGTCGTGTTTCAATAAGGTGAGAAGAAGAAGAAGAGTCTGTGAGTGTGTGTGTGTGTGTGTGTGAGTGTGTGAGTAGTTTACATTAAACTGTGTGTGTGTGTGTGTGTGTGTGTGTGTGTGTGTGTGTGTGTGTGTGTGTGTGTGTGTGTGTGTGTGTGTGTGTCCTCAGGTTCTCTTTCCTCTGCTGACGAAGCTGTTGGACAACATCAGTCCTGCTGACGTTGGAGGGATGGAAGAGACGAGGATGAGAGGCTGCACTCTGCTGTCAAAGGTCAGGAACATTTATGATGATGAACCTGTCGTAAAAACGTGTTTAAAACTCAAAATGTTGTTGTTTATTTGACAAATAACAACGTGAACTCACTGTTGTCCTCACTGTTGTCCTCACCATTGTCCTCACTGTTGTCCAGGTCTTCCTCCAGCACTTGTCTCCTCTGCTGTCTCTCCCCACCTTCGCTGCTCTCTGGTTGACCATCCTGGACTTCATGGACAAATACATGCACGCAGGCTCTAGTGACTTACTGGTGAGGACACACACACACACAATGTCTCTGATTACGTCTTGGATGTCTCTGATGTTGTGTGTCTTTGATAATGCTCTGATATCAATGATGTTGTCTTTGATGTCTGTGATGTTTCTGATGTCGTCTCTGATGATGTCTTTGATGTTGTCTCTGATGTTGTGATAATGTCTTTGATGTTGTCTCTGATCTCCGATATTCTCTTTGATGATGTCTCTGATGTTCTCTCTGATGTTGTCTTTGTTGTCTCTGATGTTGTCCCTGATGTTGTCTCTGATGTTGTCCCTGATGTTGTCTCTGATGTTGTCTGTGATGTTGTCTGTGATGTTGTCCCTGATGATGTCTCTGATGTTGTCTCTGATGTTGTCTGTGATGTTGTCTGTGATGTTGTCTGTGATGTTGTCTCTCATGTTGTCCCTGATGTTGTCCCTGATGTTGTCTCTGATGTCGTCCCTGATGTCTCTGGTGTTGTCTCTGTTGTTGTCCCTGATGTTGTCTCTGATGTCTCTGATGTTGTCTCTGATGTCTCTGATGTTGTCTCTGATGTTGTCCCTCAGCTTGAAGCCATCCCAGAGTCCCTGAAGAACATGCTCCTGGTCATGGACACAGCTGGGATCTTCCACAGCGCAGACTCCAGGACGGGATACTCAGACCTGTGGGAGATCACGTGGGAGAGAATTGTCTGTTTCCTGCCTCACCTGAGGGAGGAGCTCTTCAAACAGACCGTCATCACAGGTCCACAGAGGACGTCTCACAGAGGACGTCTCACCACACTGTCCCTGTAACACACCTGTGTGTGTGTGTGTTAACTCTGTGTCCTCCTCACTTTCAGACCCAGTCCCCAGTCCTCCACCACCACCAGAGGCAGCGTCTCCACCTCCTGCTGCCGCTAGTCCACCGTCTCCTCGGGCGTCTCCACCTCCCGCTCACCCACCGTCCCCGCTCACTGTCCCGGCGTCTCCTCCTGAGACGCAGACGTCCAACAGCAGACCGGCGTCTCCACAGCAGAGCATCATCAGCACAGGTGAGGACACGTCAGACATGTCCTTTATCTTCAAACGTCCTTTAGTGTCCTTTGATGTTAAACATGTCCTTTGATGTCAAATATGTCCTTTAGTGTCAAACATGTCCTTTAGTGTCAAACATGTCCTTTAGTGTCCTTTGTCAAACATGTCCTTTATTGTCAAACATGTCCTTTAGTGTCAAACATGTCCTTTAGTGTCCTTTGTCAAACATGTCCTTTATTGTCCTTTGTCAAACATGTCATTTATCGTCAAATATGTCCTTTGATGTCAAACATGTCCTTTAGTGTCCGTTGATGTCAATTGTCCTTTATTGTCAAATATGTCCTCTAGTGTCAAACATGTCCTTTATTGTCCTTTGATGTCAAACGTCCTTTATCGTCAAAAACATGTCCTTTATCATCAAACATGTCCTTTATTGTCCTTTGATGTCAAACATGTCCTTTATTGTCCTTTGATCTCAAACGTCCTTTATCGTCAAAAACATGTCCTTTATCATCAAACATGTCCTCTATTGTCCTTTGATGTCAAACATGTCCTTTATTGTCAAATATTTCCTCTAGTGTCAAACATGTCCTTTATTGTCCTTTGATGTCAAACGTCCTTTATCGTCAAAAACATGTCCTTTATCATCAAACATGTCCTTTGTCAAACATGTCCTTTATTGTCCTTTCATGTCAAACATGTCCTTTATTGTCTTTTCATGTCAAACATGTCCTTTAGTGTTAAACATGTCCTTTATCGTCAAACATGTCCTTTCATGTCAAAAATGTCCTTTGATGTCAAACATGTCCTTTATTGTCCTCCTGTGTCTGTCTCGTCCAGGACCAGAGCGTCCGTCCTCTGTCCCCGCCTCCGTGTCCCCTCTCATCCTGCAGCCGCTGGCGTCTCCGCTGCAGGTGGGCGTCCCGCCCATGTCCCTGCCAATCATCCTTAACCCCGCCCTCATCGAGGCCACCTCCCCCGTCCCGCTGCTCTCTGGTCCCAGAGCCACGAGTCCGTGTGACGGGGTCAAGTAAGAGACACGCCCCCACCACCCTCATGACACGCCCCCACCACCCCTCATGACACGCCCCCCTCTGCAGCAGCTGGAAGGTTTTTACTCGGGATTATGTGACGCATCCAATTTTAAAGGAATAGTTGTGTTAGCGAGGTCACATGACCACCAGAGGTCACATGACCACCAGAGGTCACCTGACCACGCTGCTGCTGTTTTTGTCTTTTTCTTCTTCTTGTGGACAAACATGAGACAGTGACATCGTCCTCTGATGTTTGGGATACAGTGAGACTTCATCAGGAAATCAGTGCGTCCTCTACGATCTCTCTACAAACTCTCTACGAACTCTCTACGAACTCTCTACGAACTCTCTACGAAATATGAATTACATTTAAACGCCAGGGACGATAAACATCATCATCATCATGCAGTCATTAAGAAATAAATACACCAAGGCCAAATGTGAGGAGCGGCGTGAACGTTGCGTGAACTTTGCGTGAACGGTGCGTTGATGTGGCGTGAACGTGGTGTGAAAGTCGCATTCATTTGCCGTCAACGTGGTATTAGCGTTCCAAGAATGTTGCGTCAGCGCGGTGTGAATGTTGCGTTAATGTGGTGTGAATGTTGCACGAATGGTCTGTGAACATGGTGTGAGTGTCACGTGAATGGTGCGTTAATGTGGCGTGAATATACAGTCAACGTGGCGTGAACGTTCCATGAGCGTTGCGCTAACGTGGCGCGAATGTTGTACGCATGTAGCGTGAATGTGGTGTTAATGTGGTGGGAACGTTGCGCTGACGTTGCGTGAACGTGGCGTCTACGTGAACGTGATGTGTCGGCGAGGAAACGGTGAACGGCTCTGAAATAATCCTGCTCTTAGAAGAGAGAAAACAAAATGGTGGACAGAAAAAAACAAAATGGTGGACAGAGGAATCATGACGTATAACTTTATTTTGTGATTGTCCTGCAGGTGATTTATGACAGAAACGCTGAGTCACCGTTATCTCTCTCCTTAAGAATAAAAGACGTTAAAACGCGAACAGTTGTGATGATTTTCACGTTCAGTCCGACGACATTAAGTAAAAACAAATATTTACGTAAACTTGTTATTTAAGGACCAAAAAGTTGAAATAATAATTAAAAAGTGCCACTGGGAGAAAGAGGCGGAGTCAGCGTCAGGTGTTCCGACATTTTACCGAACGAACACAAAAGAAACCTAAAGTCACAATTTTTCGGACTTAAGTCGTTTTCTATTCACAACGTTATTGTGAAATTGTGAAAATAAACAAACATGACGTCATAAAAGCAAATTATCGGATGTTGGGAGGGTCAAAGAGGAAAAGACAGAAGTCTGCGTCGTCTTTTATTATTGGAACAAAATCACAGAATTCTCCCGCAATGTTATTTATTTACTTTGTTTGTGTCATAAACGAAAAATGATCGTGTTTTTCCCGCGACGTTCAGAGATTAAAGGACGAAAACTAAAGAATGCTCTGATTTTCGTGAATTTTCTTCTTCGCTGAACAAAAGTCGTGGTCGAAACGTGAGAAAAAAACAGCGTGAGCAAAAGTTAACGATGAAAACTCCAGAGCCGATAACGCGACACTGGACGAATCGCCACAAATTCTAAATATCTGCAAACAATTTATTTTGTAACATTACAACATTTTTTGTACTTTTTCTTTCTTTACGGTAATGAAGGAAAAAAAAAAGTGTCCGTATTTTTATTTTTGTAACTAAGTAACGCTCGTTTTCTTCTACACCAAAGTCCATAGAGAAAAACAGTGATTTTAGCTCACAGGAGCTGCTGGTCTACTGCTGCCTCGTGTGGTCACTTTGTGTCACTGAGGTTAATCTAAAGGTTTTTAAAAGCCGAATTTTACAGAATAAGTCATTGTAAGTTAGTGATGGAGGCAGCAGTGGATCAACAACTCCTGTGAACTCCTGTGTCTCTGTGATGTTAAAATCACTGGTTTTCTCTTTGGACTTTGGTGTGGGAGAGTGAGTGGTTTACAAACTTCAGTTTCCTGTTGGAAAAGTCTGTCTAACAGTGAAATAAAGACGTGAACACGTTCTTAAAGACGTCTTAGACTTAAACTGACATTGTTTCGTGGCTAAAACCTGTTTTTCATTGAGCCTCCATGGTTTGAGAACCACTCACTCTCCCACACCAAAGTCCATAGAGTAAACCAGTGATTTTAACATCACAGAGACACAGGAGTTCACAGGAGTTGTTGATCCACTGCTGCCTCCATCACTAACTTACAACGTTTGATTTTGTCAATTCGGCTTTTGAAAATCTTAATTTATATTTATTAAAGTGACACAAAGTGACCACACGAGGCAGCAGAGGACCAGCAGCTCCTGTGTCCCCGTGAGCTAAAATCACTGGTTTTCTCTATGGGCTTTGGTGTGAGAGAGTGAGTGATTGACATCGCAGTAGTTTTTCCTCCTCCGTCAGCTGACTTTAACAAAGACTTAAACAAAAACACAACTGTCCCTTTAATCCGTCACGTGACCTGATTTGACTCCAGTTGGAAGAAGTCGGATTATTTTTATTTTTTAAGTTAAATCGCGACACAAACGTCGACGTCATCATCGTTATCATTATTATTATTATTATTATTATTATTATTATTATTGGATGAACGGGAATATTTGGAGAAATCGTTAATTATGATGAACATGAATATAATACGTGTACATATATATATATATATATAAAATATATATATATAAATGAAAGGTAATGTACTTTTTACTATGTAATAAATAAAGTGTAAAGAAGGAAAACAAAGTGTGGTGTTTGTTCAACACAATCTTCAGATTTATTTTATTCATATAATTTATCTTTTTTTATTATTATTATTTTCTTTCTTCTTTTTTACACATTCAGCTCAACATGAAAACATGTCACTTTAACTTTCTCTTTGTTGTTGTTTGTTTATAATCCCACATAATCCAGTGGTTCAAATATTTATGTTTTATCAAAGACGTTTAAATAATAATAATAATAATGATATAAAGTCTTTGTCATGAAAATGATTTTCTTTATTAAGCCACAGAAATATGTCAATTTACATCATTTTATCTTATTGTGACAACTTTCAGTGTCAGGATTTAATAGATAATAGTTATCATAATTATAATGAGAACGATAATAAACTTTGTTTTTGTTGACGCAGGAATCGCTCACTCTCCCACACCAAAGTCCACAGAGAAAATCAGAGCTGCTGGTCTACTGCTGCCTCGTGTGGTCACTTTGTGTCACTTAAATAAATATAAATTAATATTTTCAAAAGCCGAAGAGACAAAATAGTAAATTTGATGGAGGCAGCAGTGGATCAACAACTCCTGTGTGTGTGTGTGTGTGTGTATGTGTATGTGATGTTAAAATCACTGGTTTTCTCTATGGACTTTGGTGTGGGAGAGTGAGTGGTTTACAAACTTCAGTTTACACAAGGAAAAGTCTGTCTAACAGTGAAATAAAGACGTGAACGTGTTCTCAAAGACGTCGTAGACTTAAACTGACGTGGATTTTATGAAGCAAGTATTTTGTTATTTGGCTAAAATCTATTTTTATTCACTCGAAAGAACCCACACCAAATTCACTCACTCTCCCACACCAAAGCCCATAGAGAAAATCAGTGATTTTAACATCACAGAGACACAGGAGTTCACAGGAGTTGTTGATCCACTGCTGCCTCCATCACTGAGTTCAAACGTCTTATTCTTTTAAAATATTTAATTTAAACATATTTCAGTGACACAAAGTGACCACACGAGGCAACAGCCTCCTGTGTCCCTGTGATGCTAAAATCACTGATTTTCTCTACGGGCTTTGGTGTGGGAGAGTGAGTGGTTTACACACTTCTTTGCTCTGTCTACAGGGGGCGCTCACAGCACAGTGAGTGTAACATTACAAACACACAGATATTTCATGTGATAAAATGTCTCAGCTTTAAAGGTGCAGTATGTAACATGGATTCACAGCTGAATGTTCTTCATGGTTAAAACATCACAAACATCACAAATGTTCCTTTAACAGCTTAATTCTGTCGTGAGTTCAAACGGCTCGTCGGCATCAGGTTTGGCGCCACCTTGCGTCTGCGGCGTTTTCTGCGCCTTCACGTTAAAAACGTCCCATTTGTCAGAAATCAGGTTTTTGTTGAAAAGCAGCGACGACAGGAAGGAGAAGAACAAAATGGCCGCCACGGCCGTCAGCATGCAGATGGTCCTGACGGGGGACTGCTGCACGTAGACGCCGTCCACCAGAGTGCATCCTGGGAAGTGGATGACGGGCGGGATCCCCAGCTGCGGCTCGCCGCTCAGCAGGCGCAGCAGCATGCCGGCGGCGCCGCCCGCCACCGCGCCGTAGCCGTTGGAGACGTCGAAGAAGAGGACGCAGACGAGCTGCGGCAGCATGAGTGTGTAGGTGAGGTCGGAGCGGAGGATCCAGATCATCAGGACACTGTTGTCAAGGAAGGTCAGCGACGTTCCCGCCAAACCCACCAGAACCACCGAGGCCCGGATCACCCACTGAACCTCCTGCTGTGACGCCTGAACACAAACACACTTATTATTATTATTATCATTATCTGTGACTATTAAAGGGTTAGTTTCGAACTAACTCTCCCACACCAAAGTCCAGAGAGAAAACCAGTGATTTTAGCTCACAGGGACACAGGAGCTGCTGCTCCACTGCTGCCTCGTGTGGTCACTTTGTGTCACTGGAGTTAATCTGAGGGAAGTTTTTCAGAAGCCGAATTTTACAGAACACACACGAGAAGTTAGTGATGGAGGCAGCAGTGGATCAACAACTCCTGTGAACTCCTGTGTCTCTGTGATGTTAAAATCACTGGTTTACTCTATGGACTTTGGTGTGGGAGAGTGAGTGGTTTACAAACTTCAGTTTGCACAAGGAAAAGTCTGTGTAACAGTGAAATAAAGACGTGAACATGTTCTTAAGACATCGTAGACTTAAACTGATGTTGTTTTGTGGCTAAAATCTGTTTTTCACTGAGCCACCATGGTTTGTAAACCACTCACTCTCCCTGCACCAAAGTCCATAGAGTAAATCAGTGATTTTAACATCACAGAGACACAGGAGTTCACAGGAGTTGTTGATCCACTGCTGCCTCCATCACTGAGTTACAATCACTGATTTAGTAAATTCGGCTTTTGAAAATTAATTTATATTTATTATATATTATATATTTATATTTATTAAAGTGACCACACGAGGCAGCAGTAGACCAGCAGCTCCTGTGTCCCTGTGAGCTAAAATCACAGATTTTCTCTATGGGCTTTGGTGTGGGAGAGTGAGTGGTTTACAAACTTCAGTTTCCTGTTGTCAAAGTCTGTGAACATGTCCCTAACATAATGTAGACTTAATATGACGTGGATATTATTTAGTCTTTTGTTTCGTGGCTTAAATCTGTTTCTTTTAGTGAATCACTCTCCCACACCAAAGTCCATAGAGAAAACCAGTGATTTTAACATCACATACACACAGGAGTTGTTGATCCACTGTTGTCACTCACTCTCCCACACCAAAGTCACTCACTCTCCCACACCAGTCACTCACTCTCTCACACCAAAGTCACTCACTCTCCCACACCAAAGTCACTCACTCTCTCACACCAAAGACACTCACTCTCCCACACCAAAGTCACTCACTCTCTCACACCAAAGTCACTCACTCTCCCACACCAAAGTCACTCACACTCCCACACCAAAGTCACTCACTCTCTCACACCAAAGTCACTCACTCTCCCACACCAAAGTCACTCACTCTCCCACACCAAAGTCACTCACTCTCTCACACCAAAGTCACTCACTCTCCCACACCAAAGTCACTCACTCTCCCACACCAAAGTCTCTCACTCTCCAACACCAAAGTCACTCACTCTCCCACACCAAAGTCACTCACTCTCCCACACCAAAGTCACTCACTCTCCCACACCAAAGTCACTCACTCTCCCACACCAAAGTCACTCACTCTCCCACACCAAAGCTACTCACTCTCCCACACCAAAGTCACTCACTCTCCCACACCAAAGCTACTCACTCTCCCACACCAAAGTCACTCACTCTCCCACACCAAAGTCACTCACTCTCCCACACCAAAGCTACTCACTCTCCCACACCAAAGTCACTCACTCTCCCACACCAAAGTCACTCACTCTCCCACACCAAAGCTACTCACTCTCCCACACCAAAGTCACTCACTCTCCCACACCAAAGTCACTCACTCTCCCACACCAAAGCTACTCACTCTCCCACACCAAAGTCACTCACTCTCCCACACCAAAGCTACTCACTCTCCCACACCAAAGTCACTCACTCTCCCACACCAAAGTCACTCACTCTCCCACACCAAAGTCACTCACTCTCCCACACCAAAGTCACTCACTCTCCCACACCAAAGTCACTCACTCTCCCACACCAAAGTCACTCACTCTCCCACACCAAAGCTACTCACTCTCCCACACCAAAGTCACTCACTCTCCCACACCAAAGTCACTCACTCTCCCACACCAAAGTCACTCACTCTCCCACACCAAAGTCACTCACTCTCCCACACCAAAGCCACTCACTCTCCCACACCAAAGTCACTCACTCTCCCACACCAAAGTCACTCACTCTCCCACACCAAAGTCACTCACTCTCCCACACCAAAGTCACTCACTCTCCCACACCAAAGTCACTCACTCTCCCACACCAAAGTCACTCACTCTCCCACACCAAAGTCACTCACTCTCCCACACCAAAGCTACTCACTCTCCCACACCAAAGCCACTCACTCTCCCACACCAAAGTCACTCACTCTCCCACACCAAAGTCACTCACTCTCCCACACCAAAGCTACTCACTCTCCCACACCAAAGTCACTCACTCTCCCACACCAAAGTCACTCACTCTCCCACACCAAAGCTACTCACTCTCCCACACCAAAGCCACTCACTCTCCCACACCAAAGTCACTCACTCTCCCACACCAAAGTCACTCACTCTCCCACACCAAAGCTACTCACTCTCCCACACCAAAGTCACTCACTCTCCCACACCAAAGTCACTCACTCTCCCACACCAAAGCTACTCACTCTCCCACACCAAAGTCACTCACTCTCCCACACCAAAGTCACTCACTCTCCCACACCAAAGTCACTCACTCTCCCACACCAAAGCTACTCACTCTCCCACACCAAAGTCACTCACTCTCCCACACCAAAGTCACTCACTCTCCCACACCAAAGCTACTCACTCTCCCACACCAAAGTCACTCACTCTCCCACACCAAAGTCCATAGAGTAAACCAGTGATTTTAACATCACAGAGACACAGGAGTTCACAGGAGTTGATCCACTTCTGCCTCCATCACTAACTTCTCGTGTGTTCTGTAAAATTCGGCTTCTACAAAAACTCCATTCAGATTAACCTCAGTGACACAAAGTGTCCACACGAGGCAGCAGAGGACCAGCAGCTCCTGTGTCCCCGTGAGCTAGAATCACTGGTTTTCTCTGTGGGCTTTGGTGTGGCAGAGTGAGTGGTTCCTGTGTGCGCCTCTTCCTCACCTGCGTCCTCAGGACGGGCTTGTAGATGTTGGCGGTGAAGATGGACGCCGCAGACAACAGGGCGGAGTCTGTTGATGACATCACGGCGGCGGCCACCGCCCCGATGCCGACGATGGAGACGTATGTGGGCGTGAGATGCTGCAGCACCAGCGGCAGGACCAGACTCGTCTGACCGCGGTCAAATGGAGACGGAGAACCGTACGAGGTCATGTTCCAATCTGAGGAGAAGGTCACGTGACGCAGACACAGAGATGGTGAAACCGTGTGATTTCATGACGTCACGTGATCAGACTCCTGACCTGTGGACGCAGCGGCTGCTCCGATGAGGATGGGCGGGATCCCCAACGTGGGGACGATGAAGGCGGCGGCGAAGCAGGTGATCTTGGCGGTGGACGAGGACGCGGCGGACAGCGTCCTCTGGTGGAAGTTCTGCAGACCCAAGTTCCCCAAACCCTCAGGAAATAAGAAGTAAGACAAGAGTTAGACAAGTTTGCAGATGATTATTTCTTCTCAGTTTATTTTTATTTATTTATTTATTTATTTATTTATTTATTTATTTGTTAAGAACTGTCCAGGGTGTGACCCGTCCATCACCCATTGTCAACTGAGATGATGGATGGATTTTTTTAATTTATTTAATTAATTAATTGTTTATATATTTGTTTAATTAATTAATTGTTTATATATTTATTTAATTTATTCATTAATTGTTTGTTTATATATTTATTTATTTAATTAATTAATTAATTAATTAATTAAGTAAGTAATTATTTATTTATTTATGTATTAAATTAGTTACTTAATTAATTAAATAATTAATCATTTGTTTATTTATTTAATCAAATAAGTAATTAATTGTTTATTTAAATAAATAATTAAATACGTTTTTAATTAATTAAATAAATAAATAAATAAATAATTAATTAATTAATTAATTAATTAATTAATTATTATTATTATTATTATTTTTTTTTTATTATAATTATTATTTTTATTTTTTTTGGTGGTTCAGGTCTTAGTGTGTCGTTGTCCTCAGTCTCCTGTCCGACAACAGCCTTAAACATAATAAAATAAAAAATTTAGCTCATAATATCTACGTCAGTTTAAGTCTACAGTATCTTAAGAACACGTTCACGTCTTTATTTCACTGTTAAACAGACTTTTCCTTGTGTTAAACTGAAGTTTGTAAACCACTCACTCTCCCACACCAAAGATCATAGAGTAAATCAGTGATTTTAACATCACAGAGACACAGGAGTTCACAGGAGTTGTTGATCCACTGCTGCCTCCATCACTAACTTACAATGACTGATTTTTGTTAATTCGGCTTTTGAAAATCTTCATTTACATTTATTTCAGTGACACAAAGTGACCACACGAGGCAGCAGTCGACACAGCAGCTCCTGTGTCCCCGTGAGTTAAAATCACTGGTTTTCTCTATGGACTTTGATGCAGGCGTTTGCTGTTCCGTTCATTACCAGCAGCAGGAAGTTGTCGATCCACCTCCAGACTCTGTCCGTCTCCAGGCTGCCGACCCACGGAGGCTGGAAGGTGAAGTTTGACGCCGTCTCTCTGATGTCGAACACGGCAGGACTCATCAGAGCAAAGGGGACGCACAGCCACTGACACACAACAACAACAACAACAACAGAGTGAAACAGCGTGCATGGTGACTGTGGAGGCAGCAGGGGGCGCTGTGTGACTCACCAGGCTGATGAAGATGAGGATGAGCTGTATGATGTCAGTGTAGGCAACAGAGTAAAGACCTCCCATCAGAGTGTAGGTGATGGCGACAGCTGCAGAGATCCAGATACTGACGCTGTACGACAAGTCCAGGATCACACTCATGGTGACACCTGTCAACACACACACACACACACACACACACACACACACACACACACACACACACACACGCACACACTTCATGTCATGTCGACCTTCAGCTGCCGCAGACGACGTCAGGGAAAACTCACTTTAGCCACTGAACATAAGACTAATCTAATAAATCACCACTCACTCTCCCACACCAAAGTCACTCACTCTCACAGCAGCTCCTGTGTCCCTGTGAGCTAAAATCACTGGTTTTCTCTATGGGCTTTTGGTGTGGGAGAGTGAGTGGTTTACAAACTTCAGTTTCCTGTTGTTAAAGTCTGTCTATTAGTGAAGATAAAGTGGTTCGCCCCCTAGTGGAATCTTCCAGTAACAGCAGTATCTGTTGTGACTCATAATTCACTCAACACCTCAGCAAAGAGCGACACACTCTCACACACACACACACACACACACACACACACACACACACACACACACACACACACACACAGTCTTACCTAATCCTATCAGAGTTCCTGTCACCCACATAATCTCAGAGATTAAACAGACCAATGACAGAGCAGCTGTTGGGATTCTTCCATATTTAGTCATAAATGGATCCATCATCGTCACATATTTGTTTTTCCTCATCGGTTCAGCGAAGAAAACTCCTCCTGAAAATAAACAGACTTTTAAAGTTTAATCCTGAAGATAAAATAATCTCTGCTTTAATAATAATCTACATTACTGTTCAGATTAACACTCAGATTATCAACATATTTACTAACAACACAATTATTTTGAGGACGTCAGAATAAAGAGTTTGTTTGTGTGTTTGTGTGTTTGTTAGTGTGTTTGTTTGTGTGTCTGTTTGTGTTTTTGTCTGTTTGTGTGTCTGTTTGTGTTTGTGTGTTTGTTTGTTTGTGTGTCTGTTTGTGTTTTTGTCTGTTTGTGTGTCTGTTTGTGTTTGTGTGTTTGTTTGTTTGTGTGTCTGTTTGTGTTTTTGTCTGTTTGTGTGTCTGTTTGTGTTTGTGTGTTTGTGTGTTTGTTTGTTTGTGTGTCTGTGTGTCTGTTTGTGTGTTTGTTAGTGTGTTTGTTTGTGTTTTTGTGTGTTTGTTTGTGTTTTTGTCTGTCTGTGTGTCTGTGTTTGTTTGTGTGTCTGATTGTGTGTTTGTGTGTTTGTTTGTGTTTTTGTTTGTGTTTTTGTGTTTGTTTGTGTTTTTGTGTGTTTGTTTGTGTTTTTGTCCATCTGCGTGTCTGTTTGTGTGTCTGTTTGTGTGTTTGTGTGTTTGTTTGTGTTTTTGTTTGTGTTTTTGTGTGTTTGTTTGTGTTTTTGTGTGTTTGTTTGTGTTTTTGTCCATCTGTGTGTCTGTTTGTGTGTCTGTTTGTGTGTGTGTGTGTGTGTGTGTGTGTGTCTGTGTGTGTGTGTTTGTGTGTGTGTGTCTGTTAGTGTGTTTGTCTGTGTGTGTGTTTGTGTTTGTGTGTGTCTGTTAGTGTGTTTGTCTGTGTGTGTGTGTTTGTCTGTGTGTGTGTTTGTGTTTGTGTGTCTCTGTTAGTGTGTTTGTCTGTGTATGTGTCTGTGTGTGTTTGTGTTTGTGTGTGTGTCTCTGTTAGTGTGTTTGTCTGTGTGTGTGTGTGTGTGTGTGTGTGTGTGTGTGTGTGTGTGTGTGTCATGTGAGTGTGAAACTCTCACCTATGATGAAACACACAGTTGCAGTGATCGGCATCACGGCCCAGATTAGACCCATAGACGGATTATAGACGGCTTCTGCTGTTCCCACGATGAAGCCACCACCGACCCATGTGGCTGTGACACACACACACACACACACACACACAAACACAGTTGAGTGTGTGTGTTATAACAATTGTACAGGTGTCAGTCAGAGCTACAACATAAACCTGATGAAAGTTTGAGCACTTGTTTGCTCACACTCTCTCACACACACACACACACACACACACACACACACACACACACACACACACACACACACACACACACACACAGACACCTGAGAGCCTCAGTGCACAAACACGTGTCTTATTTTAGGGTCACGACGACACACGACCCCGACAAAACCACAGCAGTGAAATGACTTTAACGTCTCTGTGAACACACAGAGACGGAAACACTCACTCTCCCACACCAAAGTCCATAGAGAAAACCAGTGATTTTAGCTCACAGGGACATAGCTGGTCCTCTGCTGCCTCGTGTGGTCACTTTGTGTCACTTAAATAAATATAAATTAAGATTTTCGAAAGCCGAATTCACAAAAACAACTCATCGTAAGTTAGTGATGGAGGCAGCAGTGGATCAACAACTCCTGTGAACTCCTGTGTCTCTGTGATGTTAAAATCACTGGTTTTCTCTATGGACTTTGGTGTGGGAGAGTGAGTGACTTTGGTGTGGGAGAGTGAGTGGTTTACAAACTTCAGTTTACACAAGGAAAAGTCTGTTTAACAGTGAGATAAAGACGTGAACATGTTCTTAAGATACTGTAGATTTTAACTGACGTGGATATTGTGAGGTGAGTCTTTTGTTTAGTGGCTAAAATCTGATTTTTTGTGTGAACCACTCTCTCACACCAAAGTCGCTCACTCTCCCACACCAAAGTCACTCGCTCTCCCACACCAAAGTCACTCACTCTCCCACACCAAAGTCACTCACTCTCCCACACCAAAGTCACTCACTCTCCCACACCAAAGTCCATAGAGTAAACCAGTGATTTTAACATCACAGAGACACAGGAGTTCACAGGAGTTGTTGATCCACTTCTGCCTCCATCACTAACTTACAATGACTGATTTTGTCAATTCGGCTTTTGAAAATCTTTGTTCAGATTGACCTCAGTGACACAAAGTGACCACACGAGGCAGCAGAGGACCAGCAGCTCCTGTGTCCCTGTGAGCTAAAATCACTGGTTTTCTCTATGGACTTTGGTGTGTGAGAGTGAGTGGTTACCCCCCCCCCCCTCACCTGTCATAGTGAAGGTTCCCACCAGCAGGTTAATTCCTCTGTTTCCCAACAGAATCATCTCAGTTTTGTCTCCTTGACTTTTCTTCGCCTCTCGTTGAGATTTCACTGAAGCCCAAACACCGACGCCGAGAACCAGCAGATAAAACATCACCATGACGACCACGCCGGCCACGTTCACCGCCATGACCACAGGGAGGGGGAGGGGTCACAGAGGTCACAGAGGTCACAGAGGTCAGAGGTCAGAGGTCACAGATTACAGGATCACACTCTGCTGCTGCTGCTGTGGACGAACACTCTACACTGACCACTGAGACCACTGAGTGTGTGTGTGTGTGTGTGTGTGTGAGAGAGAGAGAGAGAGAGGGGGAGTGTGTGTGTGTGTGTGAGAGAGAGAGGGGGAGTGTGTGTGTGTGTGTGTGAGAGAGAGAGAGAGAGAGGGGGAGTGTGTGTGTGTGTGTGAGAGAGAGAGGGGGAGTGTGTGTGTGTGTGTGTGAGAGAGAGAGGGGGAGTGTGTGTGTGTGTGTGTGAGAGAGAGAGGGGGAGTGTGTGTGTGTGTGTGTGTGTGTGTGTGTGTGTGAGAGAGAGAGGGGGAGTGTGTGTGTGTGTGTGTGTGTGTGTGTGTGTGTGAGAGAGAGAGGGGGAGTGTGTGTGTGTGTGTGAGAGAGAGAGGGGGAGTGTGTGTGTGTGTGTGTGAGAGAGAGAGGGGGAGTGTGTGTGTGTGTGTGTGTGTGTGTGTGTGTGAGAGAGAGAGGGGGAGTGTGTGTGTGTGTGTGTGAGAGAGAGAGAGAGAGAGGGGGAGTGTGTGTGTGTGTGTGAGAGAGAGAGGGGGAGTGTGTGTGTGTGTGTGTGAGAGAGAGAGGGGGAGTGTGTGTGTGTGTGTGTGAGAGAGAGAGGGGGAGTGTGTGTGTGTGTGTGTGTGTGTGTGTGTGTGTGAGAGAGAGAGGGGGAGTGTGTGTGTGTGTGTGTGTGTGTGTGTGTGTGTGAGAGAGAGAGGGGGAGTGTGTGTGTGTGTGTGAGAGAGAGAGGGGGAGTGTGTGTGTGTGTGTGTGAGAGAGAGAGGGGGAGTGTGTGTGTGTGTGTGTGTGTGTGTGTGTGTGAGAGAGAGAGGGGGAGTGTGTGTGTGTGTGTGAGAGAGAGAGGGGGAGTGTGTGTGTGTGTGTGTGTGAGAGAGAGAGGGGGAGTGTGTGTGTGTGTGTGTGTGTGTGTGAGAGAGAGAGAGGGAGTGTGTGTGTGTGTGTGTGTGTGTGTGTGAGAGAGAGAGGGGGAGTGTGTGTGTGTGTGTGTGTGTGTGTGTGAGAGAGAGAGGGGGAGTGTGTGTGTGTGTGTGTGTGTGTGAGAGAGAGAGAGGGAGTGTGTGTGTGTGTGTGTGTGTGTGTGTGAGAGAGAGAGGGGGAGTGTGTGTGTGTGTGTGTGTGTGTGTGTGAGAGAGAGAGGGGGAGTGTGTGTGTGTGTGTGTGTGAGAGAGAGAGGGGGAGTGTGTGTGTGTGTGTGTGTGAGAGAGAGAGAGAGGGGGAGTGTGTGTGTGTGTGTGTGTGTGTGTGTGAGAGAGAGAGAGAGGGGGAGTGTGTGTGTGTGTGTGGGGGGGGGTGTGTGTGAGAGAGAGAGAGGGGGAGTGTGTGTGTGTGTGTGAGAGAGAGAGGGGGAGTGTGTGTGTGTGTGTGTGTGTGTGTGTGTGTGTGAGAGAGAGAGGGGGAGTGTGTGTGTGTGAGGGGTGTGTGTTTGTGTGTGAGAGAGAGAGAGAGAGAGAGAGAGAGGGGTGTTTGTGTGTGTGTGAGTGTGTGTGAGAGAGAGAAAGGGGGCGTGTGTGTGTGTGTGTGTGTGTGTGTGTGTGTGTGTGTGTGTGAGAGAGAGAGAGAGAGAGAGAGGGGGCATGTGTGTATATATATGTATACACAATATATATATATATATATATATATATACAACATTATAATGTTGTTCTAATAAATGTCAAACCTGTAGTTCAATAATCAGCCTGTAGAGGGCGATATTAACACATTTCTCCTGACTCTCATCAGCTGTGAGTGGGCGGAGTCAGCACTGGGTCAGCTGACTTATTCTGTCACAATGTCACATACTCAAGAGAGGACACATTCAGAGGACAGAGGACACATTCTGAGGACAGAGGACACATTCAGAGGACAGAGGACACATTCTGAGGACAGAGGACACATTCAGAGGACAGAGGACACATTCTGAGGACAGAGGACACATTCAGAGGACAGAGGACACATTCAGAGGACAGAGGACACATTCAGAGGACAGAGGACACATTCAGAGGACAGAGGACACATTCTGAGGACAGAGGACACATTCAGAGGACAGAGGACACATTCAGAGGACAGAGGACACATTCAGAGGACAGAGGACACATTCTGAGGACAGAGGACACATTCAGAGGACAGAGGACACATTCTGAGGACAGAGGACACATTCAGAGGACAGAGGACACATTCTGAGGACAGAGGACACATTCAGAGGACAGAGGACACATTCTGAGGACAGAGGACACATTCAGAGGACAGAGGACACATTCAGAGGACAGAGGACACATTCAGAGGACAGAGGACACATTCAGAGGACAGAGGACACATTCTGAGGACAGAGGACACATTCTGAGGACAGAGGACACATTCAGAGGACAGAGGACACATTCAGAGGACAGAGGACACATTCTGAGGACAGAGGACACATTCAGAGGACAGAGGACACATTCAGAGGACAGAGGACACATTCAGAGGACAACATACAACATACTACTATACTGAAGAGTCCTAAACACAGTTGACTTTGAGCGCCACCTTGAGGACAAAAGTTTTACTTGTTGCTCCATTATTGGTGAACGGTTCCTTTAAATAAAGATGAACACATGAATGTTTCAGAGATAAAGTCGTCAGTGTTTATGCAAATGAAATATTCAAATCAGCTCTGAATAAAACCATCTATCTATGAGGAAAGTTCTGTCTGTGTGTGTGTGTGTGTGTGTGTGTCAGTCTCTCTGTCTGTCACAGACATGTCTGTCTGTCAGATTAACCCGTTGGATATGGGTTGACTTTGACCTGATCGTGTGAATTCTTAATTTTCACATTTTTTGGAGGAATTTTAATTTTCACAGATTTATCAGGCGACACCAGACAGACTGAGGCTCATCAGCAGCAGCTGTGCTGTGTGGAGGTGAAGAGGTCGTGCTCATGGTGGGTGAGACATGTTCACACAGTTCACTGCACAACATGGTGACCATTCACCAATACGCAAACACATACTAACTGTACTAACCTGTTTCCAAAGGTAAGCTAGCGAGGCTACGATTAGCATTAGCGTAGGGCTAACAAAATACAAACACTGTGCAACATCATAAGGCACAAAGCAAATGTTTTCATTTTCAATTAGCGTTAGCGTAGCTAGATGTTGATGAAACACTGATGGATCATTGATGCACTTTGACAGTGAACTGACTTTCTTCTCGAAAACGAAAAGTATCTCGGAACGACTTGAAATTTACCATCATAATAGTCGACATCGCCCTGAACAAGGATCAGTTGAAAATATTTGCAAATCTCTTAAGGAATATTTTTCATGAATTTTTGAAATTAAGTAAATGATCCATTTGCCCTGATGCACTTTGACAGTGAACTGACTTTCTTCACAAAAACAAAAAGTATCTCGGAATGACTTGAAATTCACCATCATAATATTTATCATCGCCCTGAACAAGGATCTGTTGAAAATATTTGCAAACCTCTTAAGGAATAATTTTCATGAATTTTTGAAATTCATGAAATGATCCATTTGCCCTGATGCACTTTGACAGTGAGCTGACTTTCTTCTTGAAAACAAAAAGTATCTCAGAAAGACTTGAAATTTACCATCATAATAGTCGACATCGCCCTGAACAAGGATCTGTTGAAAATATTTGGAAATCTCTTAAGGAATATTTTTCATGAATTTTTAAAAATCAGGAAATTATCCATTTGCCCTGATGCACTTTGACAGTGAACTGACTTTCTTCACAAAAACAAAAAGTATCTCGGAATGACTTGTAATTCACCATCATAATAGTCGACATCACCCTGAACAAGGATCTGTTGAAAATATTTGCAAATCTCTTAAGGAATATTTTTCATGAATTTTTGAAATTAAGTAAATGATCCATTTGCCCTGATGCACTTTGACAGTGAACTGACTTTCTTCTTGAAAACAAAAAGTATCTCCGAATGACTTGAAATTTACCATCATAATAGTCTGCATCGCCCTGAACAAAGATGTGTTGAAAATATTTGCAAATCTTTTAAGGAATAATTTTCATGAATTTTTGAAAATCAGGAAATGATCCATTTTACCATTTTTTATCAATTTTTTTATCCATTTACCATCATAATAGTCAGTAGGTAGACGTTTTGCTCATACTTTTTAAAAATAGTTTTTATGTATTTTTAAGTTTTTAAATGTTACTGTAATGCTGCACGTTCCATTAATGTCGTAAATTGGAGCTCAGAACCGGGAATGACTTCGGAAATAATGTTTAATGTAAACATCTGTGATATCACTGTACACAAACATGTTTACAAAGGAAAATTTTAACAATAATATGAAATTCCAACTTCCGACTAGAACTGGAACGTGTCATAAACCTGGTTAAAAGTGACATTAATTTAAAGGTTGCATAAGTAACTTTCCAAACAGCGCCCCCTCAGGTTATGACATGTACCCGTGTGTGTGTGGTTGAGGACATTTCTGCTCCTTGTTTCCATAGTAACGGCGTGGTCATCATCGCTGCAGCAGCTCCCGTGTGAACAGCTGATCACAGAAATAGACTCATGGCCGACGCTCGCTCACAGACGACAGCTGTGCACGCGCTCGCCAACGCCAACGCTAACGCCAACGCCACCGCGACATCTGCGGCGGCTCAGGTCGCCACGGTGATCGACTGGCTGACCTTCAGCGTGGGGCTGCCCGCCATCGCGCTGGCTATTTACGTTCTGAAGAATCTGTCGTCAGGTTTGTCCTCAAAACACAGGAACAGCTGAGCAGAGGTCGTCCAGAGGTCGTCCAGAGGTCGGCGCTAACACAAGGTCAACGTGGTTTAGCAGATAAATCACGTTGACCTTGTGTTCAGACATTTAGGCTACTTTAGTGTCACAGGAGAATGTACGAGATATTTCATACATAAAACTACGTACGAGATATTTCATACATAAAACTACGTACGATATATTTTAAACATAAAAACAACGTACGAGGTATTCCCTATATAAAACAACGTACGAGATATTTCATACATTCAAACATTTAAAACAACGTACAAGATATTTCATACATTAAAACAACGTACAAGATAATTCATACATAAAACAACGTACGCGATATTTCATACATAAAACTACGTACGAGATAATTCATACATTAAAACAACGTACGAGATATTTCATACATAAAACAACGTATGAGGTATTCCACACATAAAACAACGTACAAGATATTTCATACATAAAAACAACGTACGAGATATTTCATACATAAAAACAACGTACAAGTTATTTCATACATTCAAACATTTTAATCAACGTATGAGATATTTCATACATAAAAACAACGTACGAGATATTTCATACATAAAAACAACGTACAAGTTATTTCATACATTCAAACATTTTAATCAACGTATGAGATATTTCATACATTAAAAACAACGTACTACGAGATAAACGTTGGCAGTAAAGATTCAGTAACGCTAACAGCTAACTCTGCTTACTATGCTAACTTTGCTAACTTTGCTAACTATGCGGACTTGCGCTTTGTGTTTTCCAGGAGGAAATAAAATTCCCATCCACGTCGTTTTCCTCCTGGTGTCCGACGTCATCAGTTTCTTGGGTCGTCCCCGCGCGAACCAGAATGTGGACCAGGAAGTGGACCAGGAAGTGGACCAGGAAGTGGACAGCGGCGTCGTCTCCTCCAGCTCCACTGACTTCATCTTCTACTTTGGCGTCATCTCTAACATCACGCTGATGTCCGTCATAGCGCAGAAGCGTCACGTCTCCGTGGTTTACCCTCAGTGTCTCGGCTGCTGCGCCAGCGTCCGCCGCTCCCCCGCGGTGGCCTTGGCGGCGTGGGCGGCGCCGCTGGGCGTCCTGGCTCTGGCGATGCTGGAGTACGATTTGTGGTTTGCGGTGGCTCTGCTCGTCCCGTTCCCCTTCCTCCTCTTCTTCGCCGTGGACTCCTGGCGAGCGCTGACCTGCTCCAGGTCCAACCGTCCAACGCCGGAGCGCAGGAGGACGGTGTTGGGGATCGGCGCCATCTGGGCCAACTACACCGTCCTGTACGCTCCCTTCATCGTCAGCGTCCTGCTGAGGGCGCTGTCCTTCGGGGACGTGGTGCGGTACCTGGAGCTGGTGTCTCACCTGCTGCTCTACCTCAGTCCGGTGGTCGACCCGTTCATCTACATCTTCATGAACAAAGGGTTTAAAGAGGTTCTGCAGGCGCTGCCCTGCTGCCAGAGACCAGAACAGCAGGAGGACACGAGGACAACTGTCAACACTGTGGCTGAGACTGTGGACACTGAGGACACTGAGGACACTGAGGACACTGAGGACACTGTGGACACTGTGACCGAGACCAGGTTTTGAAAAGGACACATCCATCACATTTCTTTTTTGGTCTTAATTATCAGTTTAAATCCACTGAACTCCTTTTAAATGAACGACAGATGAACGTCCACCCTTAAAAAAGTTTATATATCACAATAAACTACAAACCTGGTGTCAGAATCTGTATAAAAAAAAAAAATTCTGCACAGGCCGAAGAAAATTTTTAACGCGCCTTTAAAAATGAAGTAGTATAGTATGAAGTTTTTGTCCAATTTTTTTATTTTATTTTGGACGACGTAGTATAGCATGAAGTTTTTGTCAATTTTTTTTTTCAAATTTTGGACGACGTAGTATAGTATGACGTTTTTGTCAAATTTTGGTCCAAATTTTTTTTTCAAAAAATTGTCACATTTTGGACGACATAGAATAGTATGAAGTTTTTGTCAATTTTTTTTTTCAAGTTTTGGACAACGTAGTATAGTATGACGTTTTTGTCAAGTTTTGGTCCAAATATTTTTGTCAAAAAAATGTCACGTTGGACAACATAGTATAGTATGACATTTTTGTCAAATTTTGGACCATATTTTTTTCAAAAAATTGTCACATTTTGGACGACATAGTATAGTATGACGTACTTCATAGTATAGTATGACGTTTTTGTCAAGTTTTGGACCAATTTCTTTTTTTCAAAAAAATGGTCAGATTTTGGACGATATAGTGTAGTATGACATTGAGGTCGACTACGTAGTATAGTATGATGTTTTGGTCACATTTTGGGCTAAAAAAAGAAAATTTCAAGAAAATTTTCGGTTTTGGACGACATAGTATAGTATGTCGTTTTTGTCAAATTTTAGACCAAAATCTTTTTTTCAAAAAAATGGTCAGATTTTGGACGATATAGTGTAGTATGACATTGAGGTCGACTACATAGTAAAGTATGATGTTTTGGTCACATTTTGGGCTAAAAAAAGAATATTTCAAGAAAATTTTCGGTTTTGGACGACATAGTATAGTATGTCGTTTTTGTCAAATTTTGGACCAAATTCTTTTTTTCAAAAAAATTGTCAGATTTTGGACGATATAGTTTAGTATGACATTGAGGTCGACTACATAGTATAGTATGATGTTTTGGTCACATTTGGGCTTAAAAAAAGAATATTTCAAGAAAATTTTCGGTTTTGGACGACATAGTATAGTATGTCGTTTTAGTCAAATTCTGGACCAAAGTTTTTTTTCAAAATAATGGTCAGATTTTGGACGATATAGTGTAGTATGACATTGAGGTCGACTACGTAGTATAGTATGATGTTTTGGTCACATTTTGGGCTAAAAAAAGAAAATTTCAAGAAAATTTTCGGTTTTGGACGACATAGTATAGTATGTCGTTTTTGTCAAATTTCGGACCAAAATCTTTTTTTCAAAATAATGGTCAGATTTTGGACGATATAGTGTAGTATGACATTGAGGTCGACTACGTAGTATAGTATGATGTTTTGGTCACATTTTGGGCTAAAAAAAGAATATTTCAAGAAAATTTTCGGTTTTGGACGACATATTATAGTATGTCGTTTTTGTCAAATTTTGGACCAAAATCTTTTTTTCAAAAAAATGGTCAGATTTTGGATGATATAGTGTAGTATGACATTGAGGTCGACTACATAGTATAGTATGATGTTTTGGTCACATTTTGGGCTAAAAAAAGAATATTTCAAGAAAATTTTCGGTTTTGGACGGTATGTCGTTTTTGTCAAATTTTGGACCAAATTGTTTTTTTCAAAAAAATGGTCAGATTTTGGACGATATAGTGTAGTATGACATTGAGGTCGACTACATAGTATAGTATGACACTTTGGTCACATTTTGGGCTAAAAAAGAATATTTCAAGAAAATTTTCGGTTTTGGACGGTATGTCGTTTTTGTCAAATTTTGGACCAAATTGTTTTTTTCAAAAAAAATGGTCAGATTTTGGATGATATAGTGTAGTATGACATTGAGGTTGACTACATAGTATAGTATGATGTTTTGGTCACATTTTGGGCTAAAAAAAGAATATTTCAAGAAAATTTTCGGTTTTGGACGGTATGTCGTTTTTGTCAAATTTTGGACCAAAATCTTTTTTTCAAAAAAATGGTCAGATTTTGGATGATATAGTGTAGTATGACATTGAGGTCGACTACGTAGTGATGTATGATGTTTTGGTCACATTTTGGGCTAAAAAAAGAATATTTCGAGAAAATGTTCGGTTTTGGGACGACATAGTATAGTATGTCGTTTTTGTCAAATTTTGGACCAAATTTTTTTTTCAAGAAAATGGTCAGATTTTGGACGATATAGTGTAGTATGACATTGAGGTCGACTACATAGTATAGTATGACACTTTGGTCACATTTTGGGCTAAAAAAAGAAAATTTCAAGAAAATTTCCAATTTTGTACGACATAGTATAGTATGTCGTTTTTGTCAATTTTTGGACCAAAATCTTTTTTTCAAAAAAATGGTCAGATTTTGGATGATATAGTGTAGTATGACATTGAGGTCGACTACATAGTAATGTATGATGTTTTGGTCACATTTTGGGCTAAAAAAAGAATATTTCAAGAAAATTTTCGGTTTTGGACGACGTATTATAGTATGTCGTTTTTGTCAATTTTGGACCAAAATCTTTTTTTCAAAAAAATGGTCAGATTTTGGATGATATAGTGTAGTATGACATTCAGTTTGACTACATAGTATAGTATGATGTTTTGGTCACATTTTGGGCTAAAAAAAGAATATTTCAAGAAAATTTTCGGTTTTGGACGGTATGTCGTTTTTGTCAAATTTTGGACCAAATTGTTTTTTTCAAAAAAACTGGTCAGATTTTGGACGATATAGTGTAGTATGACATTGAGGTCGACTACATAGTATAGTATGACACTTTGGTCACATTTTGGGCTAAAAAAAGAATATTTCAAGAAAATTTCCAATTTTGGACGACATAGTATAGTATGTCGTTTTTGTCAAATTTTGGACCAAAATCTTTTTTTTCAATAAAATGGTCAGATTTTGGACGATATAGTGTAGTATGACATTGAGGTCGACTACATAGTATAGTATGACACTTTGGTCACATTTTGGGCTAAAAAAAAAGAATTTCAAGAAAATTTTCGGTTTTGGACGACATAGTATAGTATGTCGTTTTTGTCAAATTTTGGACCAAAATCTTTTTTTCAAAAAAATTGTCAGATTTTGGACGTTATAGAGTAGTATGACATTGAGGTCGACTACATAGTATAGTATGACACTTTGGTCACATTTTGGGCTAAAAAAAGAATATTTCAAGAAAATTTTCGGTTTTGGACGACATAGTATAGTATGTCGTTTTTGTCAAATTTTGGACCAAAATCTTTTTTTCAAAATAATGGTCAGATTTTGGACGATATAGTGTAGTATGACATTGAGGTCGACTACGTAGTATAGTATGATGTTTTGGTCACATTTTAGGCTAAAAAAATAATATTTCAAGAAAATGTTCGGTTTTGGACGACATAGTATAGTATGTCGTTTTTGTCAAATTTTGGACCAAAATCTTTTTTTCAAAAAAATTGTCAGATTTTGGATGATATAGTGTAGTATGACATTGAGGTCGACTACATAGTATAGTATGATGTTTTGGTCACATTTTGGGCTAAAAAAAGAATATTTCAAGAAAATTTTCGGTTTTGGACGACATAGTATAGTATGTCGTTTTTGTCAAATTTTGGACCAAATTGTTTTTTTCAAAACAATGGTCAGATTTTGGACGATATAGTGTAGTATGACATTGAGGTCGACTACATAGTATAGTATGACACTTTGGTCACATTTTGGGCTAAAAAAAGAAAATTTCAAGAAAATTTTCGGTTTAAGACGACAGTATAGTATGTCGTTTTTGTCAAATTTTGGACCAAATTCTTTTTTTCAAAAAAATTGTCAGATTTTAGACGATATAGTTTAGTATGACATTGAGGTCGACTACATAGTAATGTATGATGTTTTGGTCACATTTTGGGCTAAAAAAAGAATATTTCAAGAACATTTTCGGTTTTGGACGACATAGTATAGTATGTCGATTTAGTCAAATTCTGGACCAAAGTTTTTTTTCAAAATAATGGTCAGATTTTGGACGATATAGTGTAGTATGACATTGAGGTCGACTACATAGTATAGTATGACACTTTGGTCACATTTTGGGCTAAAAAAAAATATTTCAAGAAAATTTCCAATTTTGGACGACATAGTATAGTATGTCGTTTTTGTCAAATTTTGGACCAAAATCTTTTTTTCAAAAAAATTGTCAGATTTTAGACGATATAGTTTAGTATGACATTGAGGTCGACTACATAGTAATGTATGATGTTTTGGTCACATTTTGGGCTAAAAAAAGAATATTTCAAGAACATTTTCGGTTTTGGACGACATCGTATAGTATGTCGTTTTAGTCAAATTCTGGACCAAAGTTTTTTTTCAAAAAAATGGTCAGATTTTGGATGATATAGTGTAGTATGACATTGAGGTCGACTACATAGTGATGTATGATGTTTTGGTCACATTTTGGGCTAAAAAAAGAATATTTCGAGAAAATGTTCGGTTTTGGACGACATAGTATATTATGTCGTTTTAGTCAAATTCTGGACCAAAGTTTATTTTCAAAAAAATGGTCAGATTTTGGACGATATAGTGTAGTATGACATTGAGGTCGACTACATAGTATAGTATGATGTTTTGGTCACATTTTGGGCTAAAAAAAGAAAATTTCAAGAAAATTTTCAGTTTTGGACGACATAGTATGTCGTTTTTGTCAAATTTTGGACCAAAAAAATGTTTTTCAAAAAAATGGTCAGATTTTGGACGACATAAAAATGACAAATGTGAGCTAGCACCTTTGAGGCTTTTTCAAGCCTTTTCAGGGTTAGCTCTTTTTTTTCCTCACATTGTCGCAGAGTTGTTGATGATGAATTTGAAATCCTCGTCGAAATTGAAATGACGCAAACGCACGAACGCGACGGAGAGTTTTAGTTTTGGAAGTTGTTTGGTTTTGAAGGTTTTTAGTTTGTTGTTGTTTTTGAAACACCCAGACAGACACACACACATATATTCATAGACACATACCTGCAGTGGGATTCGAACCCACAACGTTGTGAGTCCTGATGCGACGTCTTTGTCCACTGGACCATCTTCAGCGCTGTGAGCTTATTTGGTTTCTGAGGTTTTGAAAAACTCAAGAAACCAAGAAACTAAGAAACTCGGAGTGAGATCATGAAGACGAGTGTCTCAGTGTCTCTGTGTCTCAGTCAGAAGATGATTCTGAGGTTTGAAGTTCTAATCTTACAATGAAGTTAGGTTCAGTTCGGTCAAAGTGGCTCCTTCACTAAGAGTCAGACTCGTGTGCTTGAGGTTGTGAGTTCAAATCATGTGGTTTTTGAGTTAAAAAAAAAAAATTCTGCACAGGCACATTTTTAATGCGCCTTTAACAAGCCTCTGTCAAATTTTGGACCAATTTTTTTTTTTTTTAATTTTGGACGACATAGTATAGTATAAAGTTTTTGTCAAATTATTTTTTTCAAAATTTGGACGACGTAGTTTAGAATGAAGTTTTTGACAATTTTTTTTTTCAAATTTTGGACGACGTAGTATAGTATGAAGTTTTTGTCAATTTCTTTTTTTTAAATTTTTTTTTTCAAATTTTGGACGACGTAGTATAGTATGAAGTTTTTGTGAATTTCTTTTTTTTCAAATGTTAGACGACTTAGTATAGTATGAAGTTTTTGTCAAATTTTGGACGACAGTATAGTATGACATTTTTGTCCAATTTTGGAAGACATAGTATAGTATGACGTTTTTGTCAAATTTTGGACCAAAATGTTTTTTTATCAAATTTTGGACGACATAGTATAGTATGACGTTTTTGTCAAATTTTGGAAGACATAGTATAGTATAAAGTTTTTATCAAATGTTTTTTTTCAAAATTTGGACGACGTAGTTTAGAATGAAATTTTTGTCAAAACATTTTTTTTTCAAATTTTTTGACGACATAGTATAGTATGAAGTTTTTGACAATTTTTTTTTTCAAATTTTGGACGACGTAGTATAGTATGAAGTTTTTGTGTAAAACATTTTTTTTCAAATATTGGACGACTTAGTATAGAATGAAGTTTTTGTCAATTCTTTTTTTTTTCAAATTTTGGACCACGTAGTATAGTATGAAGTTTTTTTCAATTTCTTTTTTTTTTATTTTTTTTTCAAATTTTGGACGACTTAGTATAATATGACGTTTTTTGTCAAAAAAAATAATTCCAATTTTGGACAACGTAGTATAGTATGAAGTTTTTGTCAATTTCTTTTTTTTCAAATGTTAGACGACGTAGTATAGTATGAAGTTTTTGTCAATTCTTTTTTTTTCAAATTTTGGACGACATAGAATAGTATGACGTTTTTGTCAAATTTTGGACGACATAGTATAGTATGACGTTTTTGTCAAATTTTGGACCAAAATGTTTTTTTATCAAATTTTGGACGACATAGTATAGTATGAAGTTTTTGTCAAATTTTGGACGACATAGTATAGTATGACATTTTTGTCCAATTTTGGAAGACATAGTATAGTATGACGTTTTTGTCAAATTTTGGACCAAAATGTTTTTTTATCAAATTTTGGACGACAAAGTATAGTATGAAGTTTTTGTCAAATTTTGGACGACATAGTATAGTATGATGTTTTTGTCAAATTTTGGAAGACATAGTATAGTATGACATTTTTGTCAAATTTTGGACCAAAATGTTTTTTTATCAAATTTTGGACGACATAGTATAGTATGACATTTTTGTCCAATTTTGGACGACATAGTATAGCATGACATTTTTTCCAATTTTGGAAGACATAGTATAGTATGACGTTTTTGTCAAATTTTGGACGACATAGTATAGTATGACATTTTTGTCCAAATTTTGGAAGACATAGTATAGTATGACGTTTTTGTCAAATTTTGGAAGACATAGTATAGTATGACGTTTTTGTCAAATTTTGGACCAAAATGTTTTTTTATCAAATTTTGGACGACATAGTATAGTATGACGTTTTTGTCAAATTTTGGACGACATAGTATAGTATGACATTTTTGTCCAATTTTGGAAGACATAGTATAGTATGACGTTTTTGTCCAATTTTGGACCAAAATGTTTTTTATCAAATTTTGGACGACATAGTATAGTATGACATTTTTGTCCAATTTTGGAAGACATAGTATAGTATGACGTTTTGGTCAAATTTTGGACCAAAATGTTTTTTTATCAAATTTTGGACGACATAGTATAGTATGACGTTTTTGTCAAATTTTGGACCAAAATGTTTTTTTATCAAATTTTGGACGACATAGTATAGTATGACGTTTTTGTCAAATTTTGGAAGACATAGTAGAGTATAAAGTTTTTGTCAAATTTTTTTTTTCAAAATTTGGACGACGTAGTTTAGAATGAAGTTTTTGTCAAAACATTTTTTTTTCAAATTTTTTGACGACATAGTATAGTATGAAGTTTTTGACAATTTTTTTTTTCAAATTTTGGACTACGTAGTTTAGAATGAAGTTTTCGTCAAAACATTTTTTTTTCAAATTTTTTGACGACATAGTATAGTATGAAGTTTTTGACAATTTTTTTTTTCAAATTTTGGACTACGTAGTTTAGAATGAAGTTTTCGTCAAAACATTTTTTTTTCAAATTTTTTGTCGACATAGTATAGTATGAAGTTTTTGACAATTTTTTTTTTCAAATTTTGGACGACTTAGTATAGAATGAAGTTTTTGTCAATTCTTTTTTTTTCAAATTTTGGACGACGTAGTATAGTATGAAGTTTTTTTCAATTTCTTTTTCTTTTAATTTTTTTTTCAAATTTTGGACGACTTAGTATAATATGACGTTTTTTGTCAAAAAAAAATTCCAATTTTGGACAACGTAGTATAGTATGAAGTTTTTGTCAATTTCTTTTTTTTCAAATGTTAGACGACGTAGTATAGTATGAAGTTTTTGTCAATTCTTTTTTTTTCATATTTTGGACGACATAGTATAGTATGACGTTTTTGTCAAATTTTGGAAGACATAGTAGAGTATAAAGTTTTTGTCAAATTTTTTTTTTCAAAATTTGGACGACGTAGTTTAGAATGAAGTTTTTGTCAAAACTTTTTTTTTCAAATTTTTTGACGACATAGTATAGTATGAAGTTTTTGACAATTTTTTTTTTCAAATTTTGGACTACATAGTTTAGAATGAAGTTTTCGTCAAAACATTTTTTTTTCAAATTTTTTGACGACAGTATAGTATGAAGCTTTTGACAATTTTTTTTTTCAAATTTTGGACGACTTAGTATAGAATGAAGTTTTTGTCAATTCTTTTTTTTTCAAATTTTGGACGACGTAGTATAGTATGAAGTTTTTTTAAATTTCTTTTTTTTTAAATTTTTTTTTCAAATTTTGGACGACTTAGTATAATATGACGTTTTTTGTCAAAAAAAAATTCCAATTTTGGACAACGTAGTATAGTATGAAGTTTTTGTCAATTTCTTTTTTTTCAAATGTTAGACGACGTAGTATAGTATGAAGTTTTTGTCAATTCTTTTTTTTTCATATTTTGGACGATGTAGTATAGTATGAAGTTTTTGTCAAAAAAAAATTTTTTTCAAATATTGGACGACTTAGTATAGAATTAAGTTTTTGTCAATTCTCTTTTTTTTCAAATTTTGGACGACTTAGTATAATATGACGTTTTTTGTCAAAAAAAAAAATTCCAATTTTGGACAACGTAGTATAGTATGAAGTTTTTGTCAATTTCTTTTTTTTCAAATGTTAGACGACGTAGTATAGTATGAAGTTTTTGTCAATTCTTTTTTTTTCAAATTTTGGACGACAGAATAGTATGACGTTTTTGTCAAATTTTGGACGACATAGTATAGTATGACATTTATGTCCAATTTTGGAAGACATAGTATAGTATGACGTTTTTGTCAAATTTTGGACCAAAATGTTTTTTCATCAAATTTTGGACGACATAGTATAGTATGACATTTTTGTCCAATTTTGGACGACATAGTATAGTATGACGTTTTTGTCAAATTTTGGACCAAAATGTTTTTTTATCAAATTTTGGACGACATAGTATAGTATGACGTTTTTGTCAAATTTTGGAAGACAGTATAGTATAAAGTTTTTGTCAAAATTTTTTTTTCAAAATTTGGACTACGTAGTTTAGAATGAAGTTTTTGTCAAAACATTTTTTTTTTAAATTTTGGACGACATAGTATAGTATGAAGTTTTTGTCCAATTTTGGACGACATAGTATAGTATGACATTTTTGTCAAATTTTGGAAGACATAGTATAGTATGACGTTTTTGTCAAATTTTGGACCAAAATGTTTTTTTATCAAATTTTGGACGACATAGTATAGTATGACGTTTTTGTCAAATTTTGGACGACATAGTATAGTATGACGTTTTTGTCAAATTTTGAACCAAAATGTTTTTTTATCAAATTTTGGACGACATAGTAGTATGATGTTTTTGTCAAATTCTGGACCAAAATGCTTTTTTTATCAAATTTTGGACGACATAGTATAGTATGACGTTTTTGTCAAATTTTGGACGACATAGTATAGTATGACATTTTTGTCCAATTTTGAACCAAAATGTTTTTTTATCAAATTTTGGACGACATAGTATAGTATGAAGTTTTTGTCCAATTTTGGACGACATAGTATAGTATGACATTTTTGTCAAATTTTGGATGACATAGTATAGTATGACGTTTTTGTCAAATTTTGGACCAAAATGTTTTTTTATCAAATTTTGGACGACATAGTATAGTATGACGTTTTTGTCAAATTTTGGACGACATAGTATAGTATGACGTTTTTGTCAAATTTTGGAAGACAGTATAGTATAAAGTTTTTGTCAAATTTTTTTTTCAAAATTTGGACTACGTAGTTTAGAATGAAGTTTTTGTCAAAACATTTTTTTGTCAAATTTTGGACGACATAGTATAGTATGACATTTTTGTCCAATTTTTGACGACATAGTATAGTATGACATTTTTGTCCAATTTTGGACGACATAGTATAGTATGACATTTTTGTCAAATTTTGGAAGACATAGTATAGTATGACGTTTTTGTCAAATTTTGGACCAAAATGTTTTTTTATCAAATTTTGGACGACATAGTATAGTATGACGTTTTTGTCAAATTTTGGAAGACAGTATAGTATAAAGTTTTTGTCAAATTTTTTTTTAAAAATTTGGACTACGTAGTTTAGAATGAAGTTTTTGTCAAAACATTTTTTTTTCAAATTTTGGACGACATAGTATAGTATGAAGTTTTTGTCAAATTTTGGACGACATAGCATAGTATGACATTTTTGTCCAATTTTGGAAGACATAGTATAGTATGACGTTTTTGTCAAATTTTGGAAGACAGTATAGTATAAAGTTTTTGTCAAATTTTTTTTTTCAAATATTGGACGACTTAGTATAGAATGAAGTTTTTGTCAATTCTTTTTTTTTCAAATTTTGGACCACGTAGTATAGTATGAAGTTTTTTTCAATTTCTTTTTTTTTCTATTTTTTTTTCAAATTTTGGACAACTTAGTATAATATGACGTTTTTTGTAAAAAAATTTTTTTCCAATTTTGGACAACGTAGTATAGTATCTAGTTTTTGTCAATTTCATTTTTTTCAAATGTTAGACGACGTAGTATAGTATGAAGTTTTTGTCAATTCTTTTTTTTTCAAATTTTGGACGACATTGAATAGTATGACGTTTTTGTCAAATTTTGGACGACATAGTATAGTATGACGTTTTTGTCAAATTTTGGACGACATAGTATAGTATGACGTTTTTCTCAAATTTTGGACCAAAATGTTTTTTTATCAAATTTTGGACGACATAGTATAGTATGACGTTTTTGTCAAATTCTGGACGAAATAGTATAGTATGACGTTTTTGTCAAATTTTGGAAGACAAAGTATAGTATGACGTTTTTGTCAAATTTTGGACCAAAATGTTTTTTTATCAAATTTTGGACGACATAGTATAGTATGACGTTTTTGTCAAATTTTGGACGACATAGTATAGTATGACGTTTTTGTCAAATTTTGGACCAAAATGTTTTTTTATCAAATTTTGGACGACATAGTATAGTATGACATTTTTGTCAAATTTTGGACGACATAGTATAGTATGAAGTTTTTGTAAAATTTTGGACGACATAGTATAGTATGACATTTTTGTCCAATTTTTGACGACATAGTATAGTATGACATTTTTGTCCAATTTTGGACGACATAGTATAGTATGACATTTTTGTCAAATTTTGGAAGACATAGTATAGTATGACGTTTTTGTCAAATTTTGGACCAAAATGTTTTTTTATCAAATTTTGGACGACATAGTATAGTATGACGTTTTTGTCAAATTTTGGACGACATAGTATAGTATGACGTTTTTGTCAAATTTTGGACCAAAATGTTTTTTTATCAAATTTTGGACGACATAGTATAGTATGACATTTTTGTCAAATTTTGGACGACATAGTATAGTATGAAGTTTTTGTAAAATTTTGGACGACATAGTATAGTATGACATTTTTGTCCAATTTTTGACGACATAGTATAGTATGACATTTTTGTCCAATTTTGGACGACATAGTATAGTATGACATTTTTGTCAAATTTTGGAAGACATAGTATAGTATGACGTTTTTGTCAAATTTTGGACCAAAATGTTTTTTTATCAAATTTTGGACGACATAGTATAGTATAAAGTTTTTGTTAAAAAACTTTTTTTCAAAATTTGGACTACGTAGTTTAGAATGAAGTTTTTGTGTAAAACATTTTTTTTCAAATATTGGACGACTTAGTATAGAATGAAGTTTTTGTCAATTCTTTTTTTTTCAAATTTTGGACCACGTAGTATAGTATGAAGTTTTTTTCAATTTCTTTTTTTTTCAATTTTTTTTTCAAATTTTGGACGACTTAGTATAATATGACGTTTTTTGTAAAAAAATTTTTTTCCAATTTTGGACAACGTAGTATAGTATCTAGTTTTTGTCAATTTCTTTTTTTTTAAATGTTAGACAACGTAGTATAGTATGAAGTTTTTGTCAATTCTTTTTTTTTCAAATTTTGGATGACATAGAATAGTATGACGTTTTTGTCAAATTTTGGACGACATAGTATAGTATGACGTTTTTGTCAAATTTTGGACCAAAATGTTTTTTTATCAAATTTTGGACGACATAGTATAGTATGACATTTTTGTCCAATTTTGGACGACATAGTATAGTATGACGTTTTTGTCAAATTTTGGACCAAAATGTTTTTTTATCAAATTTTGGACGACATAGTATAGTATGACATTTTTGTCCAATTTTGGACGACATAGTATAGTATGACGTTTTTGTCAAATTTTGGACCAAAATGTTTTTTTATCAAATTTTGGACGACATAGTATAGTATGACATTTTTGTCCAATTTTGGAAGACATAGTATAGTATGACGTTTTTGTCAAATTTTGGACCAAAATGTTTTTTTATCAAATTTTGGACGACATAGTATAGTATGACATTTTTGTCCAATTTTGGACGACATAGTATAGTATGACGTTTTTGTCAAATTTTGGACCAAAATGTTTTTTTATCAAATTTTGGACGACATATTATAGTATGACGTTTTTTTCGAATTTTGGACCAAAATGTTTTTTTATCAAATTTTGGACGACATAGTATAGTATGACGTTTTTGTCAAATTTTGGAAGACAGTATAGTATAAAGTTTTTGTCAATTTTTTTTTTCAAAATTTGGACTACGTAGTTTAGAATGAAGTTTTTGTCAAAACATTTTTTTTTCAAATTTTGGACGACAAAGTATAGTATGAAGTTTTTGTCAAATTTTGGACGACATAGTATAGTATGACGTTTTTGTCAAATTTTGGACCAAAATGTTTTTTTATCAAATTTTGGACGACATAGTATAGTATGACATTTTTGTCCAATTTTGGACGACATAGTATAGTATGACATTTTTGTCCAATTTTGGACGACATAGTATAGTATGACATTTTTGTCAAATTTTGGAAGACATAGTATAGTATGACGTTTTTGTCAAATTTTGGACCAAAATGTTTTTTTATCAAATTTTGGACGACATAGTTTAGTATGACATTTTTGTCCAATTTTGGACGACATAGTATAGTATGACATTTTTGTCCAATTTTGGACGACATAGTATAGTATGAGATTTTTGTCAAATTTTGGAAGACATAGTATAGTATGACGTTTTTGTCAAATTTTGGACCAAAATGTTTTTTTATCAAATTTTGGACGACATAGTATAGTATGACGTTTTTGTCAAATTTTGGAAGACAGTATAGTATAAAGTTTTTGTCAAATTTTTTTTTTCAAAATTTGGACTACGTAGTTTAGAATGAAGTTTTTGTCAAATTTTTTTTTTCAAATTTAGGACGACGTAGTATAGTATGAAGTTTTTGTGTAAAACATTTTTTTTCAAATATTGGACGACTTAGTATAGAATGAAGTTTTTGTCAATTCTTTTTTTTTCAAATTTTGGACGACGTAGTATAGTATGAAGTTTTTTTCAATTTCTCTTTTTTTCTATTTTTTTTTCAAATTTTGGACAACTTAGTATAATATGACGTTTTTTGTAAAAAATTTTGGACAACGTAGTATAGTATCTAGTTTTTGTCAATTTCATTTTTTTCAAATGTTAGACGACGAAGTATAGTATGAAGTTTTTGTCAATTCTTTTTTTTTCAAATTTTGGACGACATAGAATAGTATGACGTTTTTGTCAAATTTTGGACGACATAGTATAGTATGACGTTTTTGTCAAATTTTGGACCAAAATGTTTTTTTATCAAATTTTGGACGACATAGTATAGTATGACATTTTTGTCCAATTTTGGATGACATAGTATAGTATGACATTTTTGTCCAATTTTGGAAGACATAGTATAGTATGACGTTTTTGTCAAATTTTGGACCAAATGTTTTTTTATCAAATTTTGGACGACATAGTATAGTATGACGTTTTTGTCAAATTTTGGAAGACAAAGTATAGTATGACGTTTTTGTCAAATTTTGGACCAAAATGTTTTTTTATCAAATTTTGGACGACATAGTATAGTATGACGTTTTTGTCAAATTTTGGACCAAAATGTTTTTTTATCAAATTTTGGACGACATAGTATAGTATGACGTTTTTGTCAAATTTTGGAAGACAAAGTATAGTATGACGTTTTTGTCAAATTTTGGACCAAAATGTTTTTTTATCAAATTTTGGACGACATAGTATAGTATGACGTTTTTGTCAAATTTTGGACCAAAATGTTTTTTTATCAAATTTTGGACGACATAGTATAGTATGACGTTTTTGTCAAATTTTGGAAGACAGTATAGTATAAAGTTTTTGTCAAATTTTTTTTTTCAAAATTTGGACTACGTAGTTTAGAATGAAGTTTTTGTCAAATTTTTTTTTTCAAATTTAGGACGACGTAGTATAGTATGAAGTTTTTGTGTAAAACATTTTTTTTCAAATATTGGACGACTTAGTATAGAATGAAGTTTTTGTCAATTCTTTTTTTTTCAAATTTTGGACGACGTAGTATAGTATGAAGTTTTTTTCAATTTCTCTTTTTTTCTATTTTTTTTTCAAATTTTGGACAACTTAGTATAATATGACGTTTTTTGTAAAAAATTTTGGACAACGTAGTATAGTATCTAGTTTTTGTCAATTTCATTTTTTTCAAATGTTAGACGACGAAGTATAGTATGAAGTTTTTGTCAATTCTTTTTTTTTCAAATTTTGGACGACATAGAATAGTATGACGTTTTTGTCAAATTTTGGACGACATAGTATAGTATGACGTTTTTGTCAAATTTTGGACCAAAATGTTTTTTTATCAAATTTTGGACGACATAGTATAGTATGACATTTTTGTCCAATTTTGGATGACATAGTATAGTATGACATTTTTGTCCAATTTTGGAAGACATAGTATAGTATGACGTTTTTGTCAAATTTTGGACCAAATGTTTTTTTATCAAATTTTGGACGACATAGTATAGTATGACGTTTTTGTCAAATTTTGGAAGACAAAGTATAGTATGACGTTTTTGTCAAATTTTGGACCAAAATGTTTTTTTATCAAATTTTGGACGACATAGTATAGTATGACGTTTTTGTCAAATTTTGGACCAAAATGTTTTTTTATCAAATTTTGGACGACATAGTATAGTATGACGTTTTTGTCAAATTTTGGAAGACAAAGTATAGTATGACGTTTTTGTCAAATTTTGGACCAAAATGTTTTTTTATCAAATTTTGGACGACATAGTATAGTATGACGTTTTTGTCAAATTTTGGACCAAAATGTTTTTTTATCAAATTTTGGACGACATAGTATAGTATGACGTTTTTGTCAAATTTTGGAAGACATAGTATAGTATAAAGTTTTTGTCAAATTTTTTTTTTCAAAATTTGGACGACGTAGTTTAGAATGAAGTTTTTGTCAAAACATTTTTTTTTCAAATTTTGGACGACAGTATAGTATGAAGTTTTTGAAAAAAATTTTTTTCAAATTTTGGACGACGTAGTATAGTATGAAGTTTTTGTCAATTTCTTTTTTTTCAAATGTTAGACGACGTAGTATAGTATGAAGTTTTTGTCAATTCTTTTTATTTCATATTTTGGACGATGTAGTATAGTATGAAGTTTTTGTCAAAAAAAAAAAATTTCAAATATTGGACGACTTAGTATAGTGTAACGTTTTTCTCAAATTGTGGGCCAAAAAATTTATTTGGACGACAAACTAAACTTTGAACTTTTTAAAACTTTTTGGATGACAAACTAAAAAATTTTAAAGCCACTACAACATTCTGACCCTGTGAAAGATGGATAGAAATGATTCAGAATTTTGTTGAACCTTTTATTAAACAACATTCACGTGTTTATATTTGAAAAAACAAATGAAGTTCATGAATGAAGCTAACGATCATTCATCAGCTGTGACAGTAAGAACAATCTTCACGATGTTTGTGTTACATTTAAAAAGGTTCAGTGTGTGGAGCACAAAACAAGAAACTCAAAGAAGTCTTTGTCATCCTCGCGTCCTTGTGTCCTCGCTTCCTTGCGTCCTCGCGCCCTCGCGTCCTAGCGCCCTCGCTGTCTTCTTAGCTCTTTGGTTCCAGGAAAACAGCCGAAGAGTCTGCAACGTTTCTTCTGGAATTCAAACAAAGACATTAAAACATGATGTGAAAACATGACGATGATCCTGTTGTTTTCAGAGACGTCAGACTCTCTGTCTCACCCGACAGGCTCCGCCTCCTCCTCCTCCTGCTCCGCCTCCTCCTCCTGCTGCTCCGCCTCCTCCTCCTCCTGCTCCGCCTCCTGCTCCGCCTCCTGCTCCTCCTCCAGGTCTTCGATGGTCTGCAGCAGCCGAGCGTTCAGCGTCTCCGGCAGCATCAGAGACACCAGACCAGACGAGACGGCCACGCAGCAGAGGACGATCTGAGGCAGCGGCGTCCACACGTCGTCCAGCAGCAGCACGAGCGGCGCCACCGAGACGCCGACGCGGCTCACGAAGTTAGCGTAGCCCAAACCGTTTTGTCTGGTGAGACAACCAACGACAAACAAGAACGTCCACAAAGATTTAACAACGCTACGAAAGACTTTAGCTCCACAGGGACACAGGAGCTGCTGGTCCTCTGCTGCCTCGTGTGGTCACTTTGTGTCACTGAAATTAATATAAATGAAGATTTTCAAAAGCCGAATTGACAAAATAACATATTTAAAGTTAGTGATGGAGGCAGCAGTGGATCAACAACTCCTGTGAACTCCTGTGTCTCTGTGATGTTAAAATCACTGATTTACTCTATGGACTTTGGTGTGGGAGAGTGAGTGACTTTGGTGTGGGAGAGTGAGTGACTTTGGTGTGGGAGAGTGGTTCACTAAAAAAAACAGATTTTAGCCACTCAACAAAAGACTCACCTCACAATATCTACGTCAGTTTAAATCTACAGCATCTTAAGAACATGTTCACGTCTTTATCTCACTGTTAAACAGACTTTTCCTTGTGTAAACTGAAGTTTATAAACCACTCACTCTCCCACACCAAAGTCCATAGAGAAAACCAGTGATTTTAACATCACAGAGACACAGGAGTTCACAGGAGTTGTTGATCCACTGCTGCCTCCATCACTGAGTTATAAAGTCTTATTTTAATGAATTCGGCTTTTGAAAATCTTAATTTATATTTATTTCAGTGTCACAAAGTGACCACACGAGGCAGCAGAGGACCACTGAACACAGAGAAGATGGTGTGACTGACCTGACGACTGTGGGGTAAAGCTCTGACGTGTAGAGGAAAACGGTCGTGAACGAAGCTTCAGACAAACCTTTACCGAGGATCGCAACCACACTGCGAATAATCCACTGATCTGAGAAGAAAACAGTGAGATTAGATTAGATTAGATTAGATTAGAGTGGATTAACATCAACATGAAGCCTTAGAACAAAGAGACTGATGATGATGATGATGATGTGATCTCTGCGTCTGGAAAGTGAAGCTGTTTTCTCTTCAATGGCCACAAGGGGGCGACTCCACTGCATTACAACAAAAAGGAAATTATATTTTCACTTGAGCTCATTTTTAGAAAGATTCTATTTTTTTCAGGTTTGATTTTTACAAAAAAAGAATTGCGGGTCTTTTTTTTTTATGTTTTTTTTTGGTTTTGTTTTTCCAAGATTAGATTTTGCTTTTACAGGAAAAAATTATAAATCGGGGTTTGATTTTAAAAAGATTTTATTTTGGGGTCTTTCTTTTGCGGTTATGTTTTTACGAGATTTTTTTTTTAATTCTGTTTTTACTAAAAAAAATCCAGGTCTGTTTTTACGTGATTTTTTTTTCTCCGGTATGATTTCTACGATACTTTTGTCAGGTCTGATTTTACGAAAAACTTTTCAGGTCTTATTTTCACAAGATTTTTTTTTCGGGTTTGTCTTTACATAAATATTTTTTTCTGTTTTTACGAAATGTTTTATCAGGTCTGATTTTCACGAGACTTTTTTTTAATCAGGTCTGACTTTTTACACGTTTTTTGTTGGGTATGATTTTACTAAAAACTTTTCAGGTCTGTTTTTACGTGATTTTTTTCCTCTGGACTTTTTTTGAATGTTTTTTTTCTCACATCTTATTTTCACAATATTTTTATCAGGTTTGTTTTACATTAAAAAAAAGGTTCTGTTTTTACAAAATTTTTGTCGGGTCTGATTTTTTTTAGGGTCATTGTATAAAAAAGGTCAAGCAGGAAATGTTTCAGGGTGTGGCTATGCTGTGATTGACAGCCGTCCAAATTGGTTTCATTATATATATTAAAAAAAATAATAATAATAATAAATTTTAAAAAAACACCAGCAGATGGCGCTGGAGAAACTGCAGAATCTGAGGCTTCTCACTTGTTTACAGTCAGAGAAAGACAAACTAACTTTGTGTTGTCATGTTGTTGTGTGTGAGTCGTTGACCTCTGACCTCTGGGCACAAAGAGGTTGATGGCGACGCAGCTTCCTGTCAGTAACAGCGTTCCCGCCTGACACTTCCTGCGTCCGATGACGTTGAGTAAACAGTAAACCATGAGTTTGGCGGGAACTTCGATGGCTGCGAAGATGAAGTGTGTGAGATAAGGATTCAGACCGAAGCCTCCGATGTTCAGGCTGATGGAGTAATACGTGGCCGCAACGCCGAACCTGCACACACACACACACGCACACACACACACAGTATATGCAGTTTTTTTAATTCTAACATTAAATCCTTATATTTCCTGATGTTTCATTCCTCATCGCGTCCTCGTCGTAAGCGTCTGTGACTTCACTCACCACACCATCCCGAGGATCAGAGTGATTTTCCTAATCTTTGGCGTCTTGATCAGATGAAGGTACGAATAGTTCTTGTCTTGCTTTTCCAGCTCGTCTTTGCTGCAAAGAGTCTGTAAAGAAGCAGAGACGTCGTCAACGAGTGTCTTCACAGTCGTGTTATTTCAGTTAGACGTGTTTTTTTTGGGGTTTTTTTACATAAAACTCAACGCTTTTGTCACTTTGCAAACCACTCACTCTCCCACACCAAAGTCCATAGAGAAAATCAGTGATTTAACATCACGGGGACACAGGAGCTGCTGGTCTGCTGCTGCCTCGTGTGGTCACTTTGTGTCACTGAAATAAATATAAATAAATAAAAAACAAGTTTTTCAAAAGCCGAATTGACAAAAACAACTCATGTTAACTCAGTGATGGAGGCAGCAGTGGATCAACAACTCCTGTGAACTCCTGTGTCTCTGTGATGTTAAAATCACTGATTTACTCTATGGACTTTGGTGTGGGAGAGTGAGTGACTTTGGTGTGGGAGAGTGGTTCACTAAAAAAATCAGATTTTAGCCACTAAACAAAAGACTCACCTCACAATATCCACGTCAGTTTAAGTCTACGACATCTTAAGAACATGTTCACGTCTTTATTTCACTGTTAGACAGACTTTTCCTTGTGTAAACTGAAGTTTGTGAACCACTCACTCTCCCACACCAAAGTCCATGGAGAAATTCAGTGGCACACAGGAGTTCACAGGAGTTGTTGATCCACTGCTGCCTCCATCACTAATTTACTATGACTTATTTTGTAAAATTTGGCTTTTAAAATCCTTCTTTCAGATTGACCTCAGTGACACAAAGTGACCACACGAGGCAGCAGAGGACCAGCAGCTCCTGTGTCGCTGAGAGCGTAAATCAGTGATTTTCTTTACAGGTCTTTGGTGTGAGAGAGAAAAAAAAGTGACAAGCGACTAAAACCACCTTCTTTCATCAGCATCTTCTTGCCACGTGTGGTGAACAGAGGTCAGAGGTCAGAGGTCAGAGGTCAGAGGTCAGTATGTGACACATTAACTCAGTACCTCGTGCAACCACACGTGATAAATCCTGAACTGTCCCTTTAATGTAATGAATGGTAAACTCAGTGGAAACAGTTGTTTAAATCCCAGATTAAACTTTAAACAAAGATGTAAATCTTTACAGTGACACAGACTAACCTCCACGTTTACTCTTGGTCTCTTGTTGAACTCTGCACATTTGTCCAGGTAAAACTGAGCCGTCTCCACTTTACCTTTGGCCAAGAGCCATCGAGCAGATTCAGGAATCCACCTGCACATACATACAAACATTCATTCATCCATGAAGTCTGTAAACCACTCACTCTCCCACACCAAAGCCCATAGAGAAAATCAGTGCTATTTTAGCTCCAGAGGGACACAGGAGCTGCTGGTCTACTGCTGCCTCGTGTGGTCACTTTGTGTCACTGAAATAACTGTAAATTAATATTTTCAAAAGCCGAATTGACAAAAACAACTCATTGTAAGTCAGTGATGGAGGCAGCAGTGGATCAACAACTCCTGTGAACTCCTGTGTCTCTGTGATGTTAAAATCACTGGTTTACTCTATGGACTTTGGTGTGGGAGAGTGAGTGGTTTACAAACGTCAGTTTACACAAGGAAAAGTCTGTTTAACAGTGAAATAAAGACGTGAACATGTTCTTAAGATACTGTAGATTTAAACTGACGTAGATATTGTGAGGTGAGTCTTTTGTTTAGTGGCTAAAAATCTGTTTTTTTAGTGAACCACTCTCCCACAACAAAGTCACTCACTCTCCCACACCAAAGTCCATAGAGTAAACCAGTGATTTTAACATCACAGAGACACAGGAGTTCACAGGAGTTGTTGATCCACTGCTGCCTCCATCACTGAGTTACAATGATTTATTTTGTCAATTTGGCTTTTCAAATCCTTTGTTCAGATTGACCTCAGTGACACAAAGTGACCACACGAGGCAGCAGCAGACCCTGTGAGCTAAAATCACTGGTTTTTTCTATGGGCTTTGGTGTGAGAGAGTTAACAAAAAGTCACTTTTTTTTATAGACATGAATAATAGTTATATAACTTCATATATGGTCTGTGAAACACTCGCTTTCCTTGTGTAAACTGAAGTTAGTAAACCACTCACTCTCCCACACCAAAGTCACTCACTCTCCCACACCAAAGTCACTCACTCTCCCACACCAAAGTCACTCACTCTCCCACACCAAAGTCACTCACTCTGCCACACCAAAGTCACTAACTTACAATGACTGATTTTAGTGAATTCGGCTTTTAAAATATTTAATTTAGACTTAACTCAGTGACACAAAGTGACCACACGAGGCAGCAGTAGACCAGCAGCTCCTGTGTCCCTGTGAGCTAAAATCAGTGATTTTCTCTATGGGCTTTGGTGCGGGAGAGTGAGCGGTTTTACAAACCTGTTTCTAACAGTGAAGATAAAGACGTGAACGTGTCCTTAAAGACGTCGTAGACTCAAACACAATCACGTGCTTCACTCACCACCAGGTCAACACGGCGAAGGCCAGCGGCGCCGTCACCACCATGACCAGCGTCCTCCAGTCGTTGACCATGAAGGCGAAGCCGGCGAGCATCATGTTCCCCAGAGACCACGACAAGCTGCCGATCACCCCGATGAACGACCGGTGGTCCGTGTCCACCCACTCGATGGCTGCACACAAGACACACGACGACATTTCAGCGTAAAGACGCGAACATTAGCGGCCGTTTGATCGCAATTTAACGCTAACGTCGTCGTCGTCGTCGACTCACAGAGAACCAGGGAATTGATGCCGATTCCCGCCATCCCGAAGCCAGTGAGAAACCTGAGCACAGCAAACACGACGTAGGAGTTGGAAAACGCACTGGAGAGGCTGAACATGATGGAGATCACGTACGAGACCAGGAGAGTGTTTTTCCTGCCGTATCTGGGAAAACAAAGGTTTATTTTACTCCTGCAAAGAATTTAAAATAAATCATCATATATATATATATATATATATATATATATATATACATGTATATCTATGTACGTACTTATCGCAGAGGAATCCGAAAACGACGGATCCCACCATCACTCCCAGGAAGAAGATCGTACCCGCGGTGTTCGCCAGACTTTTCTTATCACACACGAGATTCCACTGAAAAAAACAGGAGAAAAAACGAATAATCGACTGATGTGAAGCCGAGACATCACTTTAGAACAGACGTTTGTAAACCACTCACTCTCCCACACCAGAGTCCATAGAGAAAACCAGTGATTATAGCTCACGGGGGACACAGGAGCTGCTGGTCTACTGCTGCCTCGTGTGGTCACTTTGTGTCGCTTAAATAAATATAAATTAATATTTTTAAAAGCTGAAGTGACAAAATAAGACATGAACTTAGTGATGGAGGCAGCAGTGGATCAACAACTCCTGTGAACTCCTGTGTTGTTGTTGATGCTAAAATCATTGATTTTCTCTATGAGGTTTGGTGTCTGAGAGTGAGTGACTTTGGTGTGGGAGAGTGAGTGACTTTGGTGTGGGAGAGTGAGTGACTTTGGTGTGGGTTCTTTTGAGTGAATAAAAACAGATTTTAGCCAAAAAACAAAATACTTGCTTCATAAAATCCAAGTCAGTTAAATCTTAAGAACACGTTCACGTCTTTATCTTCACTGTTAAACAGACTTTTCCATGTGTAAACTGAAGTTTATAAACCACTCACTCTCCCACACCAAAGTCCATAGAGAAAATCAGTGATTTTAACATCACAGAGACACAGGAGTTCACAGGAGTTGTTGATCCACTGCTGCCTCCATCACTAACTTACAATTTGTTGTTTTTGTGAATTCGGCATGTTAAAAACTTAATTTATATTTAGTTGAGTGACACAAAGTGACCACACGAGGCAGCAGTAGACCAGCAGCTCCTGTGTCCCTGTGAGCTAAAATCACCGGTTTCCTCTATGGACTTTGGTGTGGGAGAGTGAGTGGTTTACACAGAATCTGAATCTCCAAACCTGAAGATGTTGTTTTTACCTCTGTAGCGAGCGTGGAGGTGAAGCTGGAGTTGTCGTAAATCCAGCCGCTCTGACACTGGACCGTGGAGACGTCGGCGTTGACGTCGGAGACGTTTGATAAAAGATGAAACTGACGCTCGGCAAACATCTCGCACGACCTGAAGGTGCCATCTTTGTTCTGAGGAACGCTGACCGTCAGCCTCTGGGCGGGGCTCAGGTCGCCGAGGTCACCGGGGTCACCGAGGTCACCGAGGTCACCGAGGTCGCCTGGGTCACAGTGGTGAGGAGGCACCGCGGCGATGAAGATGTTGAGCAGGTAGTGACACGGGAGGACGACGCGAGGAGAACAGAGCAGGACGATGAGGAGGATCTGGAAGGAACCGAAACCATCGACCTCCTCCAGGATCTTCTCAAACTTCATCCTGAAGACACACACACACACACACACAATCAATGAGTCAGTTAGCTCGCTAGCTCGTTAGCGTTCTCCACAAACATCTACACAGACCTTTGAAGAATACAAACACATCCTGATGCTGGAGAACGTCTAAACAATTTTCTGCAAATATTCTGCCCCCTGGTGGTTGGTTCACTCAGTGTGAAGCTCAAAAGAACAGAAGTTTAAGTTCAGCTATCTTCTAATTATTATTATTTAATTTTACTATATTTAATTTCGTACTGTCCAAGATCAGTTTGAACACCAATAAAACGATAGCAAAAAGAAGTGAGAACACGGTGTAACAGCACCTAATAAATGCTGGAAAACACTTGGCTGCAAACAGAGCAGATTATGAACTCCTCACAACTCACAGCTCATCTGATGCATCCTCCTCATTATTCCTTAATTACAGCGTTAAAGCGTCTTCTACACAAAGATTGAGACGTGAGTGAAAACAATGAAAAGCGCGATCTTGAGAATCCGTCGACACGTTTTACTCAGATCTACTCAGATCTCCTGTATTTCACCACGACTGAACTCGATCCTTGTCATAAACATCATTATGTACATTTATGGATGAGCAGAGTCAGCAGGGGCGGTGTGTAGAAAAAGAAGGCCCGCACCAGATGAGGGGCACCCTCTGACATCCAATGCCTTGACTTTAGTGATGTCAGTTACTTACTCACTTCATGAGTCACCACAGTTTTACTAAATGCTGCTAAATGAAATTAAACCATTTGTAATAATTCACTATAGTGTGATATAAAAACATGTGCAATATTTCCCACCTTATTCATCCATTTCTTTTGTTCTTAGCACCATTTATATAATATATGTATTTATATTCTTTACATTTCTTCTTCTTTGTTTTTAAAAAAAACTCTTACCTTGTAATTGTTGCTCGACTCTCCGGCACTGAGTGATGACACTTTATAATCTTGTTGTGCGATTTATTGAACAACGACAATAAAGTCTCTGATTCTGATTGTGATTCCTGATCTAATCCCACAGATCTAAGACAGAAGAAGAAGAAGAAGAAGAAGAAGAAGAAGAAGAGGAAGAAGAAGAAGAAGAAGACTTCCTCACCTGTGAGCGTGGACGTCTGCAGCGTCAGGAGAAACCACTCCTCTTCTTCTTCCTCCTCATCTTCCTCCTCCTCCTCCTCCTCCTCCTCCTCCTCCTCTTCAGTTCCTCACCTTTGGACGGTGAATCTGTCAAATATTAAGTTATAGGGCGTGAGTTAGTGTCCATTAAAGGAGCTGGAGGCCACGCCTCCTCTGTCACATGATCATTTACATCCTCGTTCTTTACATTTTCAACATTTTTATTTATCTTTATTTTCACTCACGTTCTTTAACTTACTTCAATCGTGTTATTATACTTTTATAAAGTTAACATTTATCAGTTTTCCTTCACGTGTCAAACATTGATGTAAATGTGTGTGTGTGTGGTACCTGTCACTGCAGTTTCCTGCTCATCCAGCAGGGGACACTGTTGGAAGCCTTATTATAACATAATAAAAGTACATACAGTAAATGAGATTTAATGAGACATTTTTAACACTGAAGGAGACGAAAGTGAGTAAAGACAGAGTTATTCTCATGTAAATGTGTGGAAAGTGTTTATTTTGTGTTATTTGAAAAAGTTGATTAATTTTTATTTAAAGGGTTAAAATTCTAAAAAAAAATAAAATAAAAAAAGTTGACTTCATGTCTATAAACACTCTTTAAATTATAAACTATGACTTTAAAAAAAAATAATGTAAAGAAAAACGTGTTTTTTTTCAACTATATTTATTATTACTATTTTAATTATTATTTCCTCCTGTTTCCACCGAAACGATGTTGTGATGACGCACGCAAAAACTGCAGCCATCACACGTCTGTATATATGTTATTCCCTTCATTACAGCGTTAAAGTGTCTTCTACACAGAGAAATGAGACCACGGAGTGAAAAGTTAAATTAATTTGTATTTAAATGGTTAAAATGCTATAAAAAATGTCTACAAACACTCTTTAAGTTATAAACTATGACTTTAAAAAACATGAAATAATGTAAAGAAAAACGTGTTTTTTTAAAAGTGAAACGGTGAGAGATTTACGACGAAAAACAAGTTAAAGAGAAACAAAGAAAGAAAAATATTCACAGACATACACAGACACACTTAACCTGAACACACACACACACAAACTTCATCATAATTAAATAACAAATGGAAACACTTAATTTAAAGGTTTTTATTCTTTATTATTTAAAGGTTTTTATTCTTTATTATTTAAAGGTTTTTATTCAATCAGAATATTTACAGATCCAGGTTTTGTTTATACTTAAACCTGACTTTTTTAAACAATAACCTCATTTTTGTTGATAAAAGTGAACTTTGACCCTGGATTAGTCCAAAACTACACAGTAAATGTATCCCATAATACTTGCACATGAAGTACAAGTACTGTGTATGTTAAATCACTTCAAAGACGAACAAACGACACAAACCTCGTTTTTCACGTCAACAATTTATTTTTAAATATTTCTGATGAGAATTAAATTAAAAAGACGTCACAGAGTCAGAGGAAACTTTAGAGCGTCGCACGTTTCAGACGGACGCAGTTTAACGCGACACAGAGACACCGATGAGGTCATGAAGGTCGTGAAGGTCATGAGGGTCATGAAGGTCATGAGGGTCATGAAGGTCATGAAGGTCATGGGGGTCATGATGGTCATGAAGGTCATGAAGGTCATGAAGGTCGTGAGGGTCATGAATGTCGTGAGGGTCATGAATGTCGTGAGGGTCATGAAGGTCATGAGGGTCATGAAGGTCCAGGTCTGTGGTTTGGATCCAGACCTGATCCTTCATAAATGATCTTGTTCTTCATTCCTCCCTGAATCATTCTCTGCTGGACACGGAGATGAGCTCTGTGCCATCGACAATAAAACCTGAGGACAGAGAGGACAGAGAGAGGACAGAGAGAGGAAAGAGAGAGGACACAGAGGACAGAGGACACAGGGATGAGAGAGAGGACACAGAGAGAGGACACAGAGGAGAGAGAGGACAGAGGGAGGACACAGAGAGGACAGAGGACACAGGGAGGAGAGAGAGAGGACACAGAGAGGACAGAGAGAGGACACAGGACAGAGAGACGACAGAGGACACAGAGAGGAGAGAGAGGACAGAGGGAGGACACAGAGAGGACAAGGTCTTGTCTCATGTTGATGGACAACGTCTCCAACAGCTGATTCTATAAGAGACAAAATAAAGACTCACCATGAGCAGAGTGTGGTGACGACAAACCCAGCGTATCCAACGTGGAACGACCTCCTCGCTCGACCTGAGGACAGAAGACAGAGAAGACACTTCAGTCAACAACACGTCCGTCTGCTCGTCTGTTATTTTATGTTATTTTAATAACTTTAAAAAGGTGAAACTCACTCGTGGCCAGAAAGTGGAGCAGACCGGCGACTAAAGAGCCTCCAGCTCCGTGAAGAAAAGCCTCTCTGGCACACGGAATCCTCTGGATGTCCTGAAAACCCGGCAGCCGGAAACCCTGGAGGACGGAGACAGTTTATTTACTGCACTTCCTGCTCTCTAAACATCAACACTGTGCTCCATAAACTCTATGTGGTGCATGACAATGTGAGCCGAACACGTCCACGGGACACAACAGTTCTGTAGACAACGTCATCGGCGACATATGACGTCATGTTTGTTTTCTAGACACGAGTTAGGGTTAAAATTGCACAATATTCAAATGAGATTCAGTTTCTCAGCAGCATACGTGACGGTGCTAAGCTAACAGTGTGAGCCGAACATGTCAGCGATACTCAACAGTGCGCACAATAATTTCACTGGCATCATGACGTGAATTTATGTTTTCTTGACACGAGTTAGTCTTAAATGACAGAATATCCGAACGAGATTCAGTTTCCCTTGGAGCATAACGTGATGGTGCTAAGCTAACGATGTGAGCGGAAAACATCCATGGGACACAAGAGTCCGGAAAACATTTGCAATATTGGACGTGATTGTCGCTTTATATAGATGCGTTATTATTAAATTACATAATATCCGAATGAGGTTTGGTTTAAGGACGTGATGCCGCTAAACTGCACTGATGCTAAGGTTCTAGCTTCCTGTTTTTACTTTATGTTAACGACGGATTCTGTGAGAACATTAAACTTTAACCCTGAAGCTGAACAAACTTCTTCTTCTTTGATTAAATCTTTAAATCTTTAAATCCTCACCTTGTTGTTTTTCTCCTGTTCTTCTCCCGCCATTTTCACGTAAACGTCAACAAATCATTTAAGTTAAAATAAGAAGAGTCAGAAGAAATATTAGCACAAACACTGTTGACCGGTGACCAGCGAACGGACTCTGCGCATGCGCTGTTGATGTCACGGTGGTCCGTTCATTTTTGCTCGCCGACACCAAAAGAGGAAACAGACATTTTGTTCCGGTGTAAACACGTAAAATAATAATATATAGATGGATATATCTATCAGTAAATGTAGTAACATTATATTATATTATATTAACGTTAACATCTATAATGTATGTACACATACGAATTCACTTAAATTAAATTTACATACATTAAATATGGTAAAAGTTAATATATTTATTTATACATTTATAAATCCTGTTGTAACGTTTGATTTGTGTTATATTTGGGGATTCTTAAGAAAAGAGGGTTTACATGTTATATGTATTATTATTATTATTATTATTATAAGTCGGTTTTACTGAATATATTTTATGTATAACTCTCTCCACAAACAACATTAAATACACTCTTTTATTAAAAAGTGAATAAATGTGAAGAGTGAAACCTCGTCTCATTTCCTGATTTAACAACAACAGCGCGGTTTAAATCTCACGGGATTTGCGTGTTTCCATGTGAGCGGATCAAAGTGAGGTCAAACAGGAAGCAGCGGCGGAGCAGAGTCACTGCGACATCAAACAACAACAACAACAACAGCTGATCAATCTTCATCATCATCATCATCAGACTGAATTCTGTTAAATGACACATGTTTATGTTTCCGGTCATCAGATAACAACAAGCCACGCCCACTTATACAAACTAACGTCATTTATCTCACGTGAAAAAGTTAGTAGTTCCCATACCGGGAGTCGAACCCGGGCCGCCTGGGTGAAAACCAGGAATCCTAACCGCTAGACCATATGGGACCACGTCGTGCTGTGGTCACGTGACAATCAGAAAGACAAAAATACTGTAAACATACATAAACAGTGGGTAAAAAAGGTTCAAAGTCAAATTTGAAATTCTGTGATTTTAAATCTTTTAAATCACATTTTGAAAAAAAAAATAGGAAGGAGAAATTAATTTAAATGTTTTTATTTTTTTAAAGAATGAACAAAAATACTGTTAAAAAAAACAAAACATATTTATAGTAACTTTAAATACAAAACAATGAGAAAAAAAGAATTTAGACTTCTGTGATTTGAAATCTTTAAATCTTTTTTTTTCTGAATCATTTTGAAATTAAAATTTCAAAAAACATCTTATTTTATTTTACATTTAAAAATTAATGACAAAAGATTGTACTGTATTTTTTTAAAATTGGGGGAAAAAAACGGTTGATTCGGACGTTTTTTTTTTTTTACGAACAATTGTGTCAGAAAAACGATGCATTTCTTAAATTCCATTTTTTGTCGAGTCAGAAAAAAAGCAGAATTTTTAAATGAAATATTTTCTGAAAATTTGCATAATTTGTTTTAAAGAAAAATCTTCCATCTGAAACAGAAAAACGGTTTTTTTCAGTGATAAAATAAGATCTAATAACAGAAAAGTATTTGTCGTGGAATAATGGTGCGTTTTATTGTGAATGACGGTTGTTGTCTGTGGACGTCACCGTGTCCCTGAAGCGTCTCTTTGTCCTCAAACAGGACGTTACAGATTAATCTCTCAGATACAAAACAAAACAAAAACACGACGAGACAAACAGGAAACAGCACAAGGTCCATTTTAATCCACTTTGATCCACGTTGATCCAGGACGACGAGTCTGCGTCGTATAAAGACGACGCTCAGAAGACGACGGTGGACGAAGACGCAGAGGTGAGTTCGTCCGACGCACACGCGTGTTTTTCTGTTTATGGCTGCGAAAAGGTGAAGAAGAATTTAAAACAGTGGTTCTCAGAGTGTGGGTGGGGGCCCACAGATGAGCCACAGCAGGGGTCGAGCTGCTGGACGTCCTCCTTTGTTGTCTTTTGTGTCTCGCTCTGTGTCGTCGGTCGTCCTCGTTCATCGTACGTGATGTGATTTGTTGGTTTTTTCCCTCCGCAGAAAACATGGCCGCCGTGCAGATCAGGACGTTGACCTTTCACCTCACGCTCTCCCTCCTCCTGGGATCCTCGTCGTCTGATTGGCCGCCGCCGCCTGAAGGTAAAGGAAACACGACGTCTTCGATTCAATTTGAACGGTTTATCGCACTTTTGAGAAAGCCGACTTCGTTTTCATGTCCTCAGTGTCCTCTCAGCTGTCTTCATGTCTTCAGTGTCCTCTCAGCTGTCTCCATGTCCTCAGTGTCCTCTCAGCTGTCTCCATGTCTCCATGTCTCCAGTGTCGTCTCTGATGTCCCCGTGTCAGCTGGTCAATCACACAGTGTCCCTGGAGAAGGACGGATGTCCCTCATGTCACCCGGTGGAGACGACCATCTGCAGCGGTCACTGCAGCACCAAGGTATTCTGGGAAATGACTTCACAGCTGATGAATTCTACGATAACTTTAAGAACACGTTCATGTTTTTATCTTCAGAATTATATAAAAATATAATGTGAGACTTTTAATTTGAAATTCCTGTCAAACAGTAGAAATGGCTGATTTACAGTATTCTCGTAGTCATAGATGTCCTGAACAAAGCCTGGTCAGTCTGGTCTAACATGTACGGACACTTTTATTTTTATTAACTCTCAAAGTTGATCTATAATTTAAAAAATAAAAATAAATAAATAAATAAAATAGTGAAAATGTTAGACTTTTAATTTGAAATTCCTCTAAAACAGTCCAGTAGAAATGTCTGATTTATAGTATTCTGGTCTAAATTGTATGTAAACCTTTGTTTTTATTAACTCTCAGTTGATAATTTTTTGATTAAAATAGAGCAAATTTGGGAATTTAATTTGAAATTCCAGTCAAACAGTCCAGTATAAATGTCTGATTTACAGTATTCTCGTAGTCATAGATGTCCTGAACACAACCTAGTTAGTCAGGTCTAAAATGTATGGACACTTTTATTTTTATTAACTCTCAAAGTTGATAAAAAAATTTAAATTATTATAAAAATAGTGAAAATGTGGGACTTTTAAATTGAAATTCCTCTAAAACTGTCCAGTAGAAATGTCTGATTCATAATATTCTAGTAGTCATAGATGTCCTGAACAAACCTAGTTAGTCTTGTGTAGAATATATGTAAACCTTTGCTTTTGTTAAATCTCAAATTTGATCATTTTTTGATTCAAAAGTGCAAATACGGGAGTTTCAATTTGAAATCACTGGTTTTCTCTATGGGCTTTGGTGTGGGAGAGTGAGTGGTTTACAAACTTCAGTTTCCTGTTGTTAAAGTCTGTCTAACAGTGAAATAAAGACGTGTTCTTACGACATCGTAGACTTAAATTGACGTAGATATTGTAATGTGAGTCTATTATTTAGTGTCTAAAATCATTTATTTCCTTCTCTCCGTCCAGGATCCCGTCATCAAGATCCCGTCCATTAACGTGAACCAGCACGTGTGCACGTACCAGCACGTGCACTATAAGACCGTGCACCTGCCCGACTGTCCTCCGGGCGTGGACCCGAGCGTCACGTACCCGGTGGCCGTGAGCTGCAGCTGCAGCGGTTGTGACATGCACACGTCCGACTGCACGTTTGAGAGTCTGCAGCCAGACTTCTGCATGAACGACATCCTCTTTTATTACTGATGTCTGTGAACAGCACAACAAACATGAGGTTTCTGCCTCTGAAGAAAATCTATAATTAAAATACAAAACAATATAAGAACTATTTAATAATGATGATATTAGAGTTAAACGATGTGGGTCAAAGGCAATTTATATACAAATAAAAACCATGAAAAGCTCCAGTGTTTAACTATTTATTGGCAGAAATGGAATTTAACACCATTCGCTTTTGTTGTTGTTTTCATTTAATTAATTGAATTTAATAAAAACTGTGCAGTAGAAATGTCTGATTTATAATATTCTAGTAGTCATAGATGTCCTGAGCAAAACCTGGTCAGTCTTATCAAGAACTTTTTATTTGATTTACTTTTTACTGCACCTCAAAGTTCCACATTTTTGATTCAAAAGTACAAATATGGGAGTTTTAATTTGAAATTCCTGTCAAATTGTCAAGTCTGATTTACAGTATTCTAGTAGTCATAGATGTCCTGAACACAACCTAGTTAGTCTGGTCTAAAATGTACGGACACTTTTATTTTTATTAACTCTCAAAGTTGATCTTTTTTAAAAAGTTATTATTAAAATAGTGAAAATGTGGGACTTTTAATTTGAAATTCCTTTAATACTATCCAGGAGAAATGTCTGATTTAAAGTATTCTAGTAGTCATAGATGTCCTGAACACAACCTAGTAAGTCTTGTGTAGAACGTATGGAAATTTACTTTTTATTGCATCTCAAAGTTGATAATTTTTTTTATAAAAAAATGCAAATACAAGAGTTTCAATTTGAAATTCCTCTAAAATTGTACAGTAAAATTGACTTATTTATAGTATTCTAGGAGTCTTTGATGCCCTGAGCAAAGCCTGGTCAGTCTGGTCTAAAACGTATGTAAATCTTTGTTTTTATTAACTCTCAAAGTTGACCATTTTTTGATTAAAATAGTGAAAATGTGGGACTTTTAATTTGAAATTCCTCCAAAACCGTCCAGTAGAAATGTCTGATTTACAGTATTCTCGTAGTCATAGATGTCCTGAACACAACCTCGTTAGTCTGGTCTAAAATGTATGAAAACTTTTATTTTTATTAACTCTGAAAGTTGATCTTTTTTTAAAAATAAAATAAAACAAAATAGTGAAAATTTTTGACTTTTAATTTGAAAGTCCTCCAAAACCGTCCTGTAGAAATGTCTGATGTATAGTATTCTAGTAGTCATAGATGTCCTGAACAAAACCTAGTCAGTCTTGTGTAGAATATATGTAAACCTTTGTTTTTGTTAACTCTCAAAGTTGATCATTTTTTGATTCAAAAGTGAAAATATGGGAGTTTCAATTTGAAATTCCTGTCAAACCATCCAGTAGAAATGTCTGATTTACAGTATTCTAGTCGTCATAGATGTCCTGAACACAACATCATTCGTCTGGTCTAAAATGTTTGGACAATTTTGTTTTTATTAACTCTCAAAGTTGATAATTTTTTGATTAAAACGGTGAACATTTGTGACTTTTAATTTGAAATTCCTCTAAAACTGTCCAGTAGAAAGGTCTGATTTATAGTACGTTAGTAGTCATAGCAGTACTGAACAAAACCTTGTCAATCTTGTCGTGAACGTATGAAAAACACATTTGTTATTTTATCTTAAAATCAGGTTGAAATGCTCCCATTTCTTTGACGCTAAAGCTAACGTTATTCTCGCGACAGCAGACAAAAACGAGGAGGCAGGAATGTTTTTTTTTTGGTTGTTTTTTTTCTTCGTCTAGAAGCTTTATTGATAATTGTTTACATCTCACAATGCATTCCACAAACACGACTCCCGACGGACGGGAAGCTTTTTAATCATCGTCACAATTGAAGTATGAAGTTTATCATTCACAAATATACTTGCATAACAAACAGAAGGTTTTTCCCCAGAAAGTCACGTCACGTTTGTAACTTCGTTAAAATACTCAGCTCCACAGACACTTGATGCTAACGTTGTTTTTTTTTTTGTTTTTTTTCATGTCTTTATTTGTTTTTTTTAGACTTTTTCCGTGTTTTCACTGACGAGGATGAATGTAAACGAGTTTCCTTCCAGACACCAAATAACTGTGTGTGTGTGTGTGTCTGGAAAAGAAGTTTCTAGATGTTTGTAGCTAAAGTTACGCAGAAGCGATGACGTTTTTTTTTTTTTCTATGATTATACAACCGAAGCCCCGCCCACTCCCCCCCCCCCCACTCTACGAGGAGTCAAAGACGCCGTTCACCACTTCATCCGTTCATCACGTCCGAGGAAAAACCACGCAGCAGATTTATCCACGACACCAACTCCGACTTTGATGGTTAAAAAAAAAAAAAAAAAATCACGAAAAACTCGCAACTCTACGACACAAAAAAAGCTTTTTTTTTTCGCCGCACGTCGTCGCAGAACAAGAAAAAAAAAAAATCACGTACATCACGTAAAAACCATCTGAAGAGGCGTCCAACCTCCCACAATGCACTGGGTGAAGAGAGGTTTTTAATTAAAAAAAACAAACAAAAAAAACGTACGTGACGTGAAATTGATCCGACTTTTCCAGAAAACACAAAAACAGGAATTCTGAACTGGAAAAAAAAAAGTGTTTATTTTTTTTGGACAAAGGGCTGCGTCACCACCAAACCCCTCCCCCAGCTCCTCCCCCTCCTCCTCACACCTTCTTTAACACACACCCCCCCCCTCCCCCCCATCAGCTTCCTTCTCAGGACTTCCTGTCACACTGTCGTTGCTTCACTCCGCCTTACGCTTCAACCCAGGAACCTTCGCCTGAACCCTGCAGGAAAGAAAGAGGAAATGTATTTATGGGAGAGTGAGTGGTTTACAAAGCCATATTCTACACACTGAGACCTTATTATTAACCCATTCAAACGTATTGTTCTCGCTAATTTTTTTTTTTTTAATAATCCTGTAGATTTTAAATAAAAACACGAGGATTCTTTTGTCTTTTTAACCTTTTATTTTTTTTAAATAAAGATCAAAATCTTACTTTGCGACGACGTCTTTGATCTGGTTGTTGACCAGAGCAACGTAGTGATCGATCTGAGCCTGGAAACACAAACAATCATCAGATTATCATCAGATTATCATCAGATTAACATCAGATTAACACACTTGAGGTCATTTTCTTTAATATCAGTAACAACACGACATCTTTTTAAGGCTTATTTTCAAAATCCATTCATGTGATGATCGATTTATGGTCTTTTTAAACAAAGGTTTAAAGGAGCAAAGAAACAAGAAAATATTCACATTAAAGAAGACGATCAAAGTCGTCTTTAATCCACTGTTTGCTTTAAAAACGGCAGGATTATGGGTAAAAAGAAAAGGGGGCGGGTCTTACCTGGTGTTTCTCGTAGACGATCGGGCAGCTGAACGCTCCGATCACAACTGTCAATCAAACACACACACACAGTGAGTCGATAAAATACTGTCATTTATCACATTGACTGGTAAAGAAAACACTGAATTAATAGAAATCAGAACAACGGACACTGATTTTCCTTTTTTTTCCTCCATCTGATTAAATATAAATATTATATATATATATATATTATAAATAATACAAAAAAGCTGCTTTTATACGATTAAAATACAGAATTTCCAATGAAAATTGTGCATAAACTTCATTTATTTAGACTTTTTTGGATTAAACCATCAGGTTTCAGTGACTTTAGTGACATTTAGCAAGTTTGTGGGAACAAAAATGTCATTTAAAATAATACATATTATTATTATTATTATTATGATGATTTAAAAATTGAAGACATTTTCCAACACAATCGTTCCTTATTTTCAGGGTTAGGTGGTTCAATTTAATTCAGTTCCTGGTTTCACCAGCAGGTGGAGCCAAAACCAACACACACACACACACTCACCGAGGATGAGCAGAGTGAGGCCGTTGAACAAGGCACCGACGTAGGTGAGGATCCACATCAACACAGCAAACTGTGGACAAACAAACAAAGAGAGAGTGAGTGACTTTGGTGTGTGAGAGTGAGTGACTTTGGTGTGTGGGAGAGTGAGTGACTTTGGTGTGGGAGAGTGAGTGACTTTGGTGTGGGAGAGTGAGTGACTTTGGTGTGGGAGAGTGAGTGACTTTGGTGTGGGAGAGTGAGTGACTTTGGTGTGGGAGAGTGAGTGACTTTGGTGTGGGAGAGTGAGTGACTTTGGTGTGGGAGAGTGAGTGACTTTGGTGTGGGAGAGTGAGTGACTTTGGTGTGGGAGAGTGAGCGGTTTACAAACTTCAGTTTACACAAGGAAAAGTGTTTAAAGCGAGTGTTTCACAGATCATATATGAAGTTATATAATTATTATTCACGTCTATAAAAAAATAATTAGATTTTTTGTTCACTCTCCCACACCAAAGTCCATAGAGAAAACCAGTGAATTTATCTCACGGGGACACAGGAGCTGCTGGTCTACTGCTGCCTCGTGTGGTCACTTTGTGTCACAGGAGTTAATCTGAATAAAGTTTTTCAAATGCCGAATTTTACAGAATAAGACGTTTGAGCTTAGTGATGAAGACAGAGAGTTTAGATGTGAACCAGCAGCTGCTGAGTCTTCACTGAGATAAAATCATTGGTTTTCTCTATGAGGTTTGGTATGAGAGAGAAACTTCAGTTTCCTGTTAGAAAAGTGCGTCTAACACTGTGATAAAGACATGAAAACGGTCTGAAGACGTCCTCGACTCAAGATTATGGCTAAAATGTGTTAGAGAGGACACAGGGGGGCGCACTAGAGCGCAGTGAAGTGTGACTCAGCAGTTGTGGAAAAGGCCGTGACTCGTGAGAGCAGGAGCCTCAGTCTGCTGCAGCTGTCAGACGCCTGTCATCACCCCCGTGGCCCCGCCCACTCTGCACACTCGGCCCCTCCCCCCTCTCCGGAGCGGTCCAAATACGGATCTGCACACATTCCCTTAAAGGGAAGTGAGACGTGAGCTGCTTTAACCCCCGTCAGGAGGCAGCAATAATCCACATTCACCGCATGCCCCAGTGCATTCTGGGATAGATATTCTGACTGTAGTTTGACTTCCTGTGATTGTATCTCTGTGTGTGTGTGTGTGTGTGTGTGTGTGTGTGTGTGTGTGTGTGTGTGTGTGTGTGTGTGTGTGAGGTGAATATTTACGAGAGCACAACAGCAGGTCATTAAAATGTCAGTCATGATATTTACTCAGAAATCTAACGCCGGCGGCCATTTTGGCTCCAGGCCACGACCCGGGTTTCCATGTCGGTCGTTAACGGGAACAGACGCCGGGTCACGTGACGTTTGAGCGCCACGTGAAACTGATGATTTATTTACTGCTCTGTTATTTAATGTGAATAAATATACCTTTCATTTATGGTCTGAAGCGATTGTTGTGTTTTAAACACTTAATTAAACACAATTTAAATCAAATCTACTTCTGAAACTGAAGTTTCTCTCTCACACCAAACCTCATAGAGAAAATCAGTGTTTTTAGTTCAGTGAAGACTCAGGAGCTGCTGGTTCACATCTAAACTCTCTGCCTCCATCAGTCATTTCAAATGTCTAATTCTGTAAAATTCGGCTTTTTAAAAAAAACTTTATTCAGAATAACCTCAGTGACACAAAGTGACCACACAAGGCAGCAGTAGACCAGCAGCTCCTGTGTCCCTGTGAGATAAAATCTCTGGTTTTCTCTATGGACTTTGGTGTGGGAGAGTGAGTGGTTTTTGATTACAGTCGTGTGTGTGTGTGTGTGTGTCTCACCTTGATAGAGTCCACCAGATCCTCCACCAGGAACAGGTGCCTCAGTTCACAGATGGCCTTGTTGAGTTTGGCCAGAGCCAGGTCACTGTACTTATGGACCATGTCCTCAGACAGCGCCACCTCCTGGTCCAGGTACTGCCTGAGAGGGAGGGACAGCAGGGGATTAGGATTAAATACAGAGAGTGTTGCTATAGAGTGATTATTAAGGTCAGGACGAGGAGGGACAGGTCAGTCCTGGTCTGATGTGGTCAGTCTCAGGTCAGTCCTGGTCTGGTGTGGTCAGTCTCTGGTCAGTCCTGGTCTGGTGTGGTCAGTCTCAGGTCAGTCCTGGTCTGGTGTGGTCCTCACTTGAAGGGGTGACCCTCATCAGACTTCTGGATGGCCTGCAGGATCCCCTTGTATATCCTGAAGCAGACGGTGACAGAGAGCAGAGCCAGGCCGATGTAGGAGCACACGCTGACGATGCTGCACACCGTCAGTGACAGGAGCAGCAGCAAGATGGCGCCAAACACCACGCCTGTGGCCTTCACATCACGCCAGTAGAGGAGATCCACCACTGCAGGAGGAGCAGGAGGAGCAGGAGGTTAGTGTCAATCATCAGTCAATGAAGCAGAAGGTCAAAGGTCGCGACTCCAGACAAGGTGACATTTAAGCTCACGTGTGAATGAGTGAGTGAATATTATTTCTTTGCTTATTCTGTTCACAATGAGCCAACAATCAAAGCAAAAAGATCAACTTTTTTAAATAAATGTACCATTTTCAGAGGAATCCTCTTACACTTAAACACAAAGTCTCATTTTAATGAAGAAAAATAAAATAACGTGCAGATATTTGAGCTTTTACTATCCTTTTTGCCCTCAAGTTACGGTTGAACATCTTTAAGCTGCTGGTGGAAACAGAAATAACCTTTAATTTACTGTTTTGGAGGTGAAAAACACCTTCAGAAGTGAACATCTGGTCCAGTAAATCCTGGAAATGATGAATCATTTAATGCAGCAATGACAAAATCATGTTATTGATGAATGAAATGATTTTAAACGCTGCAGAAATCATGAGATCTGTCCTGAAGATGAAGAGAGAGTTGATTTGGTTCAGATCAAATTTCAGAGAATAAGAAAATGTCCTCAGGGAGGAACACAGACACACACACAGACACAGAGACACACACACACACACCATTTTTGGGGTTTTGAGCATCACATGGTCGTGATCGTCAACGTTCAAAAACCGCCATCCAGAGTTTAAGAAGAAAACTCCTTCAGCTTCAACTCATTTAAAAACCATTCACCAGTTTAAATCTTTCAGTTTTTACTAAATTAAAAGCAGTTTCTGTCATTTTTCAGCTTCTTAAATGTGAATATTTTCACGTTTCTGTCATTTTTCAGCTTCTTAAATGTGAATATTTTCACGTTTCTGTCATTTTTCAGCTTCTTAAATGTGAATATTTTCACGTTTCTGTCATTTTTCAGCTTCTTAAATGTGAATATTTTCTTGTTTCTATAATTTTTCAGCTTCTTAAATGTGAATATTTTCATGTTTCTGTCATTTTTCAGCTTCTTAAATGTGAATATTTTCATGTTTCTGTCATTTTTCAGCTTTCTAAATGTGAATATTTTCATGTTTCTGTCATTTTTCAGCTTCTTAAATGTGAATATTTTCATGTTTCTGTCATTTTTCAGCTTCTTAAATGTGAATATTTTCATGTTTCTGTCATTTTTCAGCTTCTTAAATGTGAATATTTTCATGTTTCTGTCATTTTTCAGCGTCCTAAATGTGAATATTTTCATGTTTCTGTCATTTTTCAGCTTCTTAAATGTGAATATTTTCATGTTTCTGTCATTTTTCAGCTTCTTAAATGTGAATATTTCCATGTTTCTGGGGAGGATGGGGGACAGACAGTGACGGGGACAGCTGAGCTCATGAGTCCTCAGACACTGAGCACATGCTTATGTTTCAGCAGGGAATTCCTCGCAGGTCAGTGGACAATATTAGCCGTGAAGGAGTCCTGAGTTTCCTCTAACATCACGATGTACGACACCAGCACACGGAGACACGGGATTAATGACAAAACTCACAGGTTTACAATAATCTAATCTAATCTAATCCAGGTGCCGAAAGAGAAGTGGGTTTAAAAGCCGACGTTGAGGCGTTCAACAAAGAATCTGAATCTGTTGATTATTTTCTTAATTAATAACTCACAAAAAACAACACAGAAAATATTCACATGGCTCATAACATACATACATTATGTATAAATGTATATATAGATAGACATATGTATATTTATACATGTCTATCTATATATCTAGATACATATTTCTGTATATATACACACATATACATATATCTATATAGACTTAAAGTTGTAAGTTAATTATTTGCCACATTATACACAAACGGTATATATGTCGTGAATTTGAGTGTCTTTAAAAAGCAGGTCGTCATAAAGACACTGTTATAATTTAAAAATGCACAAAAAACAAAAGTATAATCAACGATTGGTTTTATAAAAACACGTTTTTTGACTCCCGTGACGACCGCATCTGTAGTACATCTATTACCACAAGGGGGCAGCAGCAATAAGTACTAAGTGAGTGGACTTGCGACTATTTTTTTGCGAATAATAACATTGAATATATATTTATTTACAAAATGGATTTTATGTTGATTTTTTATTTTTTTATTAAGACAATAAGAGTTTAAACCTGGTAGAAAATAATAATGATTGTTATTTTATTGAAGCTCTAGAGGAATAAATTAAGAATTAAACTTCATATGTCAGGTGTTTCTGATAAGAAAAGCAGCAGAATTATCAACATGCACACGCACAAACGCAGCTAACAATGCATTTAATGGCTGGACAAAATATTGATAAGATGTTAACTTTAACGTCAGAGAAAATGAGCTTTAAATCGGATTCACTGCAGCAAAGAGACGAGAAAAGAGACGATTAATATAACGTCATAAAATAATAATTTAATTTTAAATTTTTTGTTTTTTGGACGATTTATTTAGTTATCATTCAAACATTCCTGCAGACCAAATTTTTTTTTTATTAAAATATAAATATTATAAAATATTAAACGCTGTGTTTTTCAACACTTTGTATTAAACGATTATTTTCACAATCTACTTATTATTTTGGTCCATAAAAATGTCAGAAAATGACTCAATTGTTATATTTTTAAATGTTTTGTTGATTCCGTTTGAATGATTTCTTTGTTTTATGGAGCAATGTTCAAATTTAAGAGGCAGGA
>NC_139812.1:28551995-28601995 GCF_963457635.1 Microchirus variegatus | reverse complement strand
GATTAAAGGCAGCATTCACCATTAGTCAATATTTTGAGATTGAAGTCAGAATTCTGAGATTTAAGTAAGAATTCAAGATTTAAGTCAGTATTATGAGATTAAAGTCAGACGTAAAGATTTAAATCAATATTTTGAGATTAAAAATCAAGATTAAAGTCATAAATCAAGATTAAAGTCAGAATTCTGAGATTAAAGTCAGTATTGTGAGAGTGCAAATGTTTTCTTCTTCTCTGTAATAAACGGACTGTTGTTGTTAAAGCTAAAGCTTGAACACAGATGAACTCATGAATTCATCCTGCTGAACTCAGATCATCAGTGATCAGAGCGGTGATGACACACGTCCTCCACTAGAGGGAAACAGAGTCATGACCAAACTCCAGATTAGAGAGAAAAAAGGAGGAGGAATCAAGAGAAACAAACCAAAGGAATAATCCAGAGACATCACTTGGATTATAATAGAATTAACTTTAAAATAAAATGTATATTTATTTATAAAAATTAAAAAAAAAGAGAAAAGAAAATGCTTCATAAGATTAGGATTAGATCATGAGAATAAAATTAACCTCTATTATCCACAACGTTCTGATTATTATCTCACTTTAAAAAACACAAAGATAAAGAATAAAAAAAGACATTAAAGGTTTGAAAAATGCTGAGTCATCGTTAGACGACTGTGATTTCACTGATCAAACACATGATTGTGTAACAAAAGCACAAAGTGGGACACAATGTTTCTGAGAGTGTGTGTGTGTCGCACTGCAGGAGACACACACACACACAGTCACAGATACACACACACACAGTTACAGACACACACACAGTTACAGTCAAACACACACACACACACACACTCAGTTACAGACCAGCTCGTCCTCTGAGACCAAAGTCCTGCTGTAGTTACAGTCATGTGTGTGTGTGTAAGTGCATGTGTGTGTTTGTAACTGCGTGTGTGTGTCTGTGACTGTGTGTGTCTGTAAGTGCGTGTTTGTAACTGTGTGTGTGTGTCTGTGTTTGTAATTGCGTGTGTGTGTGTGTCTGTAAGTGCGTGTGTGTGTTTGTAACTGCGTGTGTGTGTCTGTGTGTTTGTAATTGCGTGTGTGTGTGTCTGTAAGTGCGTGTGTAACTGTGTGTGTGTGTTTGTAATTGCGTGTGTGTGTCTATAAGTGTGTGTTTGTAACTGCGTGTGTGTGTGTCTGTAAGTGCGTGTGTAACTGTGTGTGTGTAAGTGAGTGTGTGTGTAACTGCGTTTGTGTGTGTGTTTGTAAGTGCGTGTGTGTGTGTGTGTGTAACTGCGTTTGTGTGTGTGTGTGTGTGTGTAACTGTGTTTGTAACTGCGTGTGTGTGTCTGTGAGTGCATGTGTGTGTTTGTAACTGTGTGCGTGTGTGTGTGTGTGTGTGTGTAACTGTGTTTGTAACTGCGTGTGTGTGTCTGTGAGTGCATGTGTGTGTTTGTAACTGTGTGTGTGTGTGTGTGTGTGTGTGTGTGTGTGTGTGTGTAAAGCAGACAGATCCACTTTCACTGAAATAACAACAGCTTTACATCAAAGTTAAGATTTAAGAGTCATGTGATTAAGTGATTAAAATACAACATAACGTTTTGTTTTTTGCTGTAAAATGATTATTTATCAGATCATCTTTGTAAAAGTCTAAACTCTGAAGTCAGGATTATTCTAAGCTAACGTTAGATAAACAGTCATTATGTGGTCGTTACATCAGAGTTCATCTCTCACAGCCTCAGGCTCATGAAATCTGATCAATCTGTTCACTCATTAACAGGGTGTGGCTGTGTGTGTGTGTGTGTGTGTGTGTGTGTGTGTGTGTGTGTGTGTGTGTGTGTGTGTGTGGTGTTGTGTTACAGTGAAGCAGCTCCAGTTATTTCCCTGTCATCGAGAAGCTAAAACCAGACACAGAGGTAATCTGATTCAGCCGAGAGCAAACTGAGGAGAAACGGGATATTTCTGTTTAACTGTTTTTTAACCGTCACTGATACTGTCTGTTCTTACAGGAAACCACTCACTCTCCCACACCAAAGTCCATAGAGAAAACCAGTGATTTTAACATCACAGCACACAGGAGTTCACAGGAGTTGTTGATCCACTGCTGCCTCCATCATCGAGTTCAAACGTCTGATTTTAGTGAATTCGGCTTTTAAAATATTTACTTAAGACTTACTTCAGTGACACAAAGTGACCACACGAGGCAGCAGTAGACCAGCAGCTCCTGTGTCCCTGTGAGCTAAAATCACTGGTTTTCTCTTTGGACTTTGGTGTGGGAGAGTGAGTGGTTTACAAACGTCAGTTTCCTGTTGTTAAAGTCTGTCCAACAGTGAAGATAAAGACATGAACGTGTTCTTAAGATATCAAGATATAAGATATCAATTAGCTGGACTATATTTTATTGGGCGAGTCTTTTGTTTAAAGGTGCAGTTTGTAAAATTTACATTAATTTGGCAGAAAACATGTTTGCTGAGCTGTTCATTGAGCCTGCAGAGACTTTTATATACACTGTGTACCTTTAACGTCAATAAAATACCTTTTGTTTTTTAGTGAACGCTGGATTTCTCATTTTCGGCTCATGAACACAGTTTTAAACTTACCTTTATTTCCTTTTATCACTCAGTTTTTCAAAAGTCAAATAACCGTTTCACTTACCGCATCACAGACTTCAGACAAATAAAAAACAACACGATCACATGATGTTAATGAGAGAAAAAGGCAGCAAAAGTTGAAAGAATTAAGTCAATGAAGTCAAAATGCAGATTAAAACGAGCAAAAAGACGTGAATGAAACCAGGCGAGAGTTAGACCTCGAAAAGAAAGTCAAGACGAGGACGATGCAAAAACAGAAGAGAGGAGAAAAGGATGAGGCTGAAAGTATAAAGTGAGGCTGCTAGTCTGTTGTTTGGTTGGGGGTTGGGCGGGAGGGCGAGGGGGGGGGGGGGGTTTGATTTGGGAAAAACCAAAAAGGGTAAAGACGAAAATGATGCGGATGAAGATGGAGGTGAAAACAGAGCGTGGGTCGGGGGTTTGTTTCCATGCCAGAAAAGCTTTAGTTTACCTGCTCTTATGTTCAGGTTTGGCATCTTAAAGAGTTTCCCCACCACCGTCATCTTCTTGGCCGCGGGTTCCTCGGGTTTGCGGACGGGGGATTGGTCGAGGGGAGCGGACGGGGGCGGAGCCTGCTGGATGTCCAGCTTCTCCAGCTCGGCCTTGCTCTTCTGCGGCGACGCCTGGGTGAGGAGGCAGTAGGAGCTCTGACTCGGAGCTTCCCCCTCCTCCTCCTCCTCATCCTCCTCATCCTCCTCATCCGCCGCCGCCGGGGGCGGGGCAAACTCTGTTGGAGGCGGGGCCACATCTTTGTGGGCGAAGCTCAGGTCGTCATCCATGGGGATTTCGGGGGGCTTGGATGAGGCGAACTTGGAAGTATCCAGAGCCTCGAGGAACTCGTCGATGACGCCCCTGGGCGGTCGCTCGATGAACTCGAACTCCTCAGAGGAGACCTCGTGCTCGGAGACCTCCTCAGCCACCTCCACCTCCTCCGCCTCCATCTGCAGCTCCTTCTTCTCGGTCTCCACCTGGAAGCTGGCGGGGTTTTTGGCCATGGCCTCCAGGACGGGAGACAGCGAGTCTGCCGTGGGCGACTCTGAATCCGAATCCTCAGCCAGGGTCTTTTTGCTCTGGAAGTCGAGGGGCTCAAACTTCTCAGCCATTTTGGGGGAATCGAGGCTGGAGAACCAATCCTTCTGCTCGATCTTCATGGGTTCCTCTTCTTTGACCTCGACCGGAGCGGTCTCCTTGGCCTCTTTGACGAGATCGAATGCGCCAAAGGGTTGGTCATCGTCCACTTTCGCTTTGTCGGCGGCCCTGACCTCCATCTCCTCGGTCATCTCCTTCAGCAGGGACACCTTAGCGTCAAACGCAAACGGGTTATTGACGGACAGATTGATTGGCGGGTTGGGCGACTCCATCATCCTCCGCTCTAAGATGGGGCTCTGTTCCTCCGGGCTTCCCTCTGAAGATCCAGAGTCAATCTTCTCTGGGTTGAGCGGAGAAGATTTCAGGATGTCTGGAAGCGACGGTGGAAGAGCTGAATCCTCCTCCTCCTCCTCGTCTTCTTCTTCATCCTCATTATAACCCGATGAGAACTGATTCACCGACTGCACGAGCGAGTCGGTGGCCATCTTGCTGGCCGTCTCAAATGTTTTCACCTCATCTACAAAAGACGGAGGGCTATCCTGGGATTCTCCGGTCTGTCCATACTGGACCAGATCAGGAGTGGGACTCTCCGTCACCTTGGACTTGGAGTCTCCAAAATGGGAATACCCACTATCGGCCAGAGGGGAAAAGCCTTCAAAGGGGTTGACGTTCTTCTTCACCTCGTACATCAAGTCATCGTCGTCGTCAGACGGGTTACTGTGCAGCTCTGGCTCATACTTGGGGGCGCTAACGGGGGCCGTGTTCTTGGAGAAGCTATCCATGGAGACCTTGGAGTTGTCTTGAGATGTTAGGAATGGTAGATCCCAATGCTCTGTTGGGTTAGAGGAGGCCAGGTGAGCCTCGGGCACCATCATCTGAGGGTTCACGGGGGAGGGGCCAGTGGAAGACCTGTCTGAGCTAATTAGCTTCTCCTCGGGTGAAAAGGAAACTCCGCTGTCTTCGCACGGATTATGAGGACCTGGGTCTTTCCCTAAACTCAGGTAAGGACCAGCTAACGGGTCGGGAAGATCTTCCTTGTTATTACTATGACCCGGACCGGAGTCGACCTCTTCGCGCTCCCAGGGCATGTCCTTGGAAAGAGTAGTGGGGGGCTGAGCGGAGAAGGGGCCCAGGGGCCCTGCGGATCCTGAGGTCGGGGGCTGGTTTGGACTCTCGGTCAGAGAGAGCTCCTCCAGAGAGTCGGGGGAGTGAAGAGGAGAGAGAGGGGAGATGGGAGCAGGGGAGTCACCCTTCTGCCCAAGAGCTTGAGTAGAGAGGGAGGAGGGAAACGCATCACAGCACATATCAAAGACAAACTCCAGTCCTCACAGAGCCCAACACACCGCGGCTCAAGCTAGCACCAAGGTCAAGTCATAGCAAGGAAAGGGTTTGAAGGGTCAAACCAAGGAATTAGCCTTTGGACGTGCAAACCAGGCAACATAAGCAGAGCGAGATCGTAAAACAAAATGCAACGTTAGTCGGTCGTAAAACATACGTTTGTGTTCGTGTCGTCCGTCTTTGTGCAACGATATTAGTTTGGAATTTAGACTTAAGATTGCTAGTCTACATTTTTGTGTAGTTTGTTCCAGAAGTCGTAAATCGGAAGCGGGAACTACGTCACACTAACTAAGACTAACGATTATTTTTGAAATCGATTAATCTGTCAATTATTTTCTCGATTAATCGAGTAATCGTTTGGTCCATAAAATGTCATAAAATGTTTAAAAACGTTGATCAGTGTTCGTCAAACCTGGAAATGGCGATGTTCTTGAATGTCTTGTTTTTGTCCACAAACCAAAATTATTCAGTTTTAATGATTTCTTTGTTTATGTGGAGCAAAAAAACTACTTCACCAAAACGACGTCGGAGAATAATGGCGGCGTCCATGGAGTCACATGAATAGACGATAAACGTTACTTTTCTGCGTATAGACTTGTTTTAGACACAGCAATTTTATCACAACTTGTTTTTCATGTCACGGCATGAAATTTTGTCGTCGTTGTTATCTGTTAGCATGAAGATATTTAGTGGGATGTAGGAATTTTCGCCTTGAGGGGGCGCTCCTGGTGGAGGAACTCAGAACTTCACCAAGATGGCTGCCACCTGTCCAAACACTGCTACAAATCTATCGTAGTCTTTCCACATCGTTTCCCATTTAATCAATAAAACATATAGCAACATGGACACGCTGTTGATGCTATTAACCTAAGCATATGTTAGCGTCCATGCTAACCCCACAGTCTATATTGTTTGGTTTGCAGTCCATTCCTCACCGTTTTATTGGCATTAACAGAAGATATTTGACGCCGTGAAGTCCAGACAAACGCTGCTGAAAGGTCGACGGTTTGGTAAATGATCAACCGTCATCTGAAGGTAACGACAGGTGTGAACATGAACATGAACCTGAACATGAACCTCGGAATTCCCTGACGACAAACTCAACGGTTTCAAAACTTCTTACTCAGCTGGAAAACGAGATATTATAATGAGAACGATGTGGTGACAGTTGACAGCATCAGGGATTGATTGTGAATGGGAGTGTGCTGAGGTTTTAGTCTGTTTATAGTGAATTCCTCAGCACTAAATTTGCTTCAGTTGTCGTATTTTAACGTGCTGGCACTCGTGAAAGCTGCTGCAGCTGCTTTTAAATAAAGTCTGGAGGCGAAAAACAGGTACAGGGCGTCTTCCTGGACCTGGAAGAGTCAATGATTTACACTGACGTCTGAAGACAGACGGGAGATTTTATTTTAGAACCGAATATTACACTTTATAAAAGTCAGTGACTCACTGCAGATGAGATCATCTTCATCAAGTCCTTGTTTGTTAGTAAAAATGTAAAAATAAACAACTGATATATTTGTCTTTGGAGCAAAGAAACCAGAAAATATTCATATTTAAGAAGCTGAAAAATCAAAGAATCTGACGAGTCATAATCCTGCAGTTCTGAAAAACTAAAACATCAAGTTTTTTATGACAATTAATCCATTACGCAATAAATGGTCGACTATTTTGATAATCGATTCATCTGTTTTTTAATAATCAAAATTAAGTTTCTGTGATTTTTCAGCTTCTTAAATGTGAATACTTTCATGTTTCTGTCATTTTTTTAGTTTGTGGACAAAAACAAATCGTTTTACAACGTTTAAGAACGTTTGTTACACGGCTCGATTAAATCTAACAGAGTTTCTCAATGTTCAGAGTCCACAGTCGACTTCATGTCAGCATTTGTCTGGAGATTCCGTGTAAAAACGTGGCTTGTTTTAGTGTTTTATCCCAGCTCTGGTGCTAATAAAGCCTAATAAACCATAATAAACGCTACAAAACCATAATAAACGCTAATAAACCATAATAAACGCTACCTATGCTAATAAACCATAATAAACACTAATAAACGCTAATAAACCATAATAAATGCTAATAAACCATAATAACCTCGAATAAATGCTAATAAACCATAATAAACACTAATAATCCAGACCCTGTGTCTCTCAGAGACATTTTTACATTTACTGTCAAAGTAAAAATAAACAAACAAATACAATCAGACCTGAGGAGAATCATTATTAATCTTTTTGTGACGATGATGATCTACTGTACAACAACAACAACAACAACAACAGTGACACAGCAAAACACAAACATCAGCAAAGCAACGTCAAAAAGACTCAAATCCACAGCCGACGACGCACATGCAAAGAGAGGACATGAGGAGACAAGAGAGGACATGAGGAGACATGAGGAGACAGAAGAGGACATGAGGAGACAGAAGAGGACATGAGGAGACAGCAGTGAGGACATGAGGAGACAGCAGTGAGGACTTGCCTGTAGGGAAGTGCATCAGAAGATGAGGTTGAGCTTTAGAAGGAGAAGGTTCATCTGTGGAAGAAACAAGAGAGAAGAAGAAGAAGAAGAGATGTTAAAAAACCAGAGAGAGAAAAAGACCAGAAACAAAGATAAAGTCTGTGATTCTGATGTGGAAAATTCATGCAAAGGGTTAGTTCATAGAATAAAATCTAAAGCAGATTTGACAGTCTATGATCTTTGTGAACCACTCACTCTCCCACACTAAAGCCCAGAGAGAAAACCAGTGATTTTAGCTCACAGGGACACAGGAGCTGTTAGTCTTCTGCTGCCTCGTGTGGTCACTTTGTGTCACTGAAGTTAATATAAATTAATATTTGTGACGGAATAAGACGTAAGTTAGTGATGGAGGCAGCAGTGGATCAACAACTCCTGTGAACTCCTGTGTCTCTGTGATGTTAAAATCACTGGTTTTCTCTATGGGCTTTGGTGTGGGAGAGTGAGTGGTTTACAAACCAGTTTACACAAGGAAAAGGTCAGGATACATGCAGAGATACACGTCACCAGTGTCATAGGAGGACCTGATTATTCTCTATTATTATATTACACATACGTGTATATATATATATATATATATATGTATACACATACCTACACATATATGTATATATGTGTAGGTATGGATGTATGTCTATATATGTGTATACACACATATATACATACACATACATACACATATAGATGCATATATGTGTATGTATGTGTATATGTATACACATACATACACATACATGCGTATATATGTGTATGTGTACACATACACTTATATACACACATATATGCATATATACACATACATATACACATATATATACATGCATCTATAAACATACATGTATATTTATATACACATATATGTTCATGCATACACATAGATACATATATATACATACACACATATACATACATACACATATATATAGATACATAAATATCTATATGTAACATATATGCAACATTCACAGAAGAACGCACTGGTTTAAAATAAAGTGTGTCGTGTGTGTGATGATAACACACTGTACTGTACATGTGCTGAGTCATCGTCTTCCATCAGGAGCTATAAGTGTCCTGAGGCGTGTGTGTGTGTGTGTGTGTGTGTGTGTGTGTCTCTCGACGTGTCTCACACTGATATCAGAGAGGACACCGAGCCAACAGCTGTAACATAAAGACCACGTCCATGTACAGAACGTCTTAAAATACACGCTTTAAAATGACTTGCGCTCACTCACGTCCGCGACACCAAACACGGACGTTCGACTTCATTCTCCACGAGTTAAAAAACGCCGTTGATTTGAGCGTCTGTGATATCTGCAAACATCACTGAACGCAACTGAGAGAACAAACAAACGCAGCTCGGCAACTGAAGCGTCCTCACGTGTTCATGAAGTGATTGAGAGTGTGTTTGTGTGTGTACACACACATCATTTACGCTCGTGAACTTAAGAACCGAGACACAAGTGTGAAATACGAGCTTGTGATTGTGATTTAAACAAATCTGTGACCGACACGGACGTAAAACTAGAAAACTGTCGCTCAGAGAGAAGAAGAATGTAATCACTGTGGTTTCTGTGTCAACTGTTCATTCTCCACTGTACAGTTTATATAAACGTGACAGGAAACTGACGTTTGTTAAACACTCACTCTCCCACACCAAAGCCCATAGAGAAAACCAGTGATTTTAGCCGTTTAGACACAGGAGCTGCTGGTTTACTGCTGCCTCGTGTGGTCACTTGATTTTAGCCACATAACAAAAGACTTGCTTCATAAAATCCACGTCAGATTAAGTCTACGACATCTGAAGAACACGTTCACGTCTTTATTTCACTGATAGACAGACTTTAACAACGGGAAACTGAAGTTTGTAAACCACTCACTCTCCCACACCAAAGCCCATAGAGAAAACCAGTGATTTTAACATCACAGCACACAGGAGTTCACAGGAGTTGTTGATCCACTGCTGCCTCCATCACTACCTTTAAATATCTTATTTTGTCAATTCGGCTTTTGAAAATCTTAATATATATTTATTTCAGTGACACAAAGTGACCACACGAGGCAGCAGCAGACCAGCAGCTCCTGTGTCCCTGTGAGCTAAAATCACTGGTTTTCTCTATGGACTTTGGTGTGGCAGAGTGAGTGGTTTACAAAGTTCAGTTTACACAAGGAAAAGTCTGTCTGACAGTGAGATAAAGACGTGAACATGTGACATCGTGGGCGTAAACCCGACAGATTTTATGAGGATTTTTTTGCCGATATCAGATGTTTTTCCACCGTGTCCAACTTCAAAAGGTCATTTAGTTTCCTTCTATCGCTAAATTAACATCATATTTTTCAGATATAGAATAATAAGAGCACCTGTAGAGGGCGCTAGCACAGAAGTCGCAAGCCAAAATCGATACAGATACCGATAAAATTATCAAAATCTGCAATTGGCTATTACACTGTTAACCCTAACCCTGTGTTTTTTTTTGGTACCGTTTCATAATTTTATTTATATTTTATCAGATTAAAAAAAGGGTAAAAGATTCTGTTAATTCCAAAGTTCAATATTTCAGCTGTAAGATCAGGAGGAATGTGACGAGTCAGCGCTGGAACAACAAATCACAGAGATAACAGAACAACATGTGCTTCTCATTATGATGTTCAGCTGCAGCACTGGCACACACAGGCCTGGTGGTGGCGCTGCTCTGTTTGTGTGTGACAGTGACAGTGACGCACTTTAACCCCACTGATGCGTCGCCTTCACCAGGACACAGAGAAAACACACACACACACACACGCACAGCTTTGTTTCCACGGCGACAACACATGTAAAGTCACAGTAAGACTCGTCAGACACGTGTCCAGACAGAGTGGGCGGGGCCGGGGACGACAGAGAGGGCGGGGCCGGGGACAGCAGAGTGGGCGGGGTCGGGGACAATGTCCACTCATGATGTCACAGTCAGGACAGTTTGTTCAAATGTTCTAATCCTCACTTTTTCTTCGTTTTCTCTCGATTCCAACGTTAAAAACTGTAACAATGTCTACTTTAAATGATAATATTCAGTATTTATCCATTTAAATTCAGTAAAAATGCCTGTTTCTCTATTTATTTAGTGTTAACTTGCATTAAAAAAACAGTAAAGAGTCTCGTATTGTGTAATATCCTTTTCTATTATATTTTATCTGCACGAGCAGTGAAAATGTCTTTCCTGTTGTCAAATATGTTTCCTGTTGTGTTATCATGACAATAATCCACAGCAGTTACAGCTCAGTGTTCTTTAAAAGTCAGTTTTAAATATATGAAAATGGTTTTATTACCTTATTTTCCAAGATATTCAGTTTTTAACTTCACAATAATTGTAAAATAAAATGCATGTGTCGTTTTCTATCGTATTTTCTAAAATAACCACTATTTAAAAAACAGTAAAAATGCATGTTTGACTATTGAATTGGTTTTAAAGACATAAAAACAGCATAAAATACCCTTTGCATTATATTATATTCTGTTTTTATTGCCATAAATGGAGATAAACAGTGATGACAATAATCCACAGCAGCTAAAAAAGTCAGTTTTTAACCACATGAAAAAACATTTTATTGCCTTATTTTATAAGATATTCAGTTTTTAACTTCGCAATAGTTGTAAAATAAAATCGTCGTCGTTTTCTATCGTATTTTCTAAAATAATCACTATTTAACCAAGCCAGTAAAAATGCCTGTTTCACTATTTATTTAGTGTTAACTGACATTAAAAAAACTGCTTGTTGTCTGGTGTAAAATTATATTTGTAATAATATTATATTCAGTTTTTATCTACATGAGCAGTGAAAATGTCTTTCCTGAGGTCAAATATGTTTCCTGTCGTGACGATAATCCACAGCAGCTTAAATAGTCCGTTTTAAACGACATGTAAACAGTTTTATGACCTCACTGTCAAAGATATTCAGTTTTTAACGCTACAATAATTGTTAAAAAAAAATATGCATGTGTCGTTTTCTATTGTATTTTCTAAAATAATCAGTATTTAACAGCATGTTTGACGATTGATTTGGTTTTAAACGACATAAAAACAGTATAAAATACCCTTTGTGTCACATACTATTCTATTATATTCCGTTTTTTATCTCCATGAGAGCAGTTTTATCGGCATAAATGAAGATAAACAGCGATGACGATAATCCACAGCAGTTACAGCTCAGTTCTCCTCAAAGGAGCCGTAAAAACGACGTGATTTACGATCGTACGTTCAGGTTCACGTGTCGTTCTTTTGTTCACAGCGTCTGAACTGAACTGTGCTGAATCACTGAATCATGTCACTGGAGCTCGTGGTTCATCCACCTCCATCTGTGGCCTCTGCCAGAGCAGCAGCAGCAGCAGCAGCAGCAGCAGCAGCCCCACCCTGGATCTGTGCTGGAGGCCCCACACAGGCCTGTTTACCTGCTGCTGCATCCAGTAAACAACAACAACAACACTATCATCATCATCATCAACAACATATGTACGTTTGTTCTTCATCCACATAAGGAGAAGACGAGGAGACACCAACAGAGGCGTTGGCTTGGGTGGAGATGGAGGAAGATGATGATGATGAAGACAGGTGGTGGATGACTGGACTGAACACACACACACACCCACACACCCGTGATCTGAGGCTGGTGTGTGTGTGTGTTTATAATGTGGAAAAAGACAGGGAGTGGACGTCGAGCGGATTCCTTTGTTGTGACTAATCTCTCTGGGAGACACAGCCTAGCTGCGCTGCTAGCTAACCAACAGTTAGCTGTCTGCTTCCTTTATCGGACATGCGGTCATCATCCTCTGACGTGTCCACACGCCCCCCACCACTCACCCACTGACTGACGACTTCACATAGTCATTTTTTTAAAATTGAACCACATCATCATCATCATCAGGTTAGCAGACAATACTGAGGCCTGCTGCGGTTTACACAAAGCTAGCTTTAGCACAGACTGGACACCAACCTGGTTTCTCTCACTCGTTCACTCCCGTTTCACTACTGTCCTTAAGCTTCATGTAATAAAAGAAAATAAAGTGACGTTTTTCGAAAAATAAAAATCTCATGTTGCTGCTTTTTCATTTAAACACAGGAGCCAGAAAAATGCTCCGTGTCCGATAATGGAACTATGCAACTTAGCAGCGGCAGCGTTTAGCGGCACCGAGCAGATGGACGGTGACGACTCTAGCGGCGAAACGAGGCTAATTTCTCCCGGTATATTCACCGAAACAACACATGTTGTTTTTGTGGGGGTTAATTGTTTCGTTATTAGCGGATTATCGGGGTTATCAGCGGATTATCAGCGGGGTAAAAGAACCGCTGGGTCATCGAGTCCAACAGTTTTGACGTGACGCCTCCTGCCGCGTGCGACAAAACAGGTGGGCCGCGTCAACGCAGCAGCGGCAGAAACACCGCGCGGCGGAGCTGCCGCATGAGACAGAACATGAATCCACGTTTTATTAAAAAAAATAAAACACACAAAAACACACAACAAGCGACCGCTGAAGAGACTCCTTCAACACACAAAAGCACGGTCTCACCGCGGGCGTCAAACGTCTGCTCCCCGCCCCAGAGCATCCGCCTCTGACGCCTCGCCCCGGGCTAGCATCACCGTTAGCTAACATGTACCGCTACCGGGCCACGAATAAAACACAAAAACATAAATAAATGAGGACAACAATAACCTCATTTCACGCGTTTTTCAACTAAATATATTAATGATAAAACAGCGGCTTTGTGTTTCTGTTCCGTGGCTTCACGTCGGTGCGTGAACACAATGCTAACCCAGAGGTGATGCTCACAAACCGGCTTAAGATTATAAAACACACCGTAAATCTCCGTTAAATCTCCATTTCCATCGCATCAGCGATTAACGCGAAGCTCGTTCGTCACATTCACGACATTAAAAACACAATTCACGCGTTCGTTCGCGGTCGCTTTTCCGTGTAAATACTCACAGGACGCAGGAGCCGGTGCTTCCTCTGCTGCCTCTGCGGGGGCTGGCGCTGCTTTTCGGGGTTCAGCCGCGGGGAGGGCGGCGCTCTCCGGCGCAGGTTCTGGCTCAGGCTCAGGCTCGGGCTCTGGCTCTGGCTCTGGCTCGGGATCAGGGGCAGCCTGTGGCTCCGGTTCGATCTCCGTGCTCTCCGGCTCGGCTTTGCGGGGGATCAATATCGGGTCCTCTGCTCTTAGAACGGGTTCTGCCGCAAAACAAGCGCTGGTGGAGTCCGGGACCTCCGGCACCGACACCGACACCGGTTCTGGCTCGGGTATCGTCACTGGAGCGGGGGGAGTTTCCATGAAGTCGTGTGACGCACTGTCCTCGGCTATGTGGCGCTCCAGAGCGTCCTGAGCTCCGCCGACCAGGTCCACGATGTCGTCCAGGCTGTACACGTCCTGCCCCGGTTTGGACTCGGGTTCGGACTCTGGTTCCGGTTCGGGCTGGTAGTGGTGCATGACGTCGCTGAACAGAGGAGTCGTGGAGGAGACGAGCTGCTCTTCGCCGTCTGCCATCTTACTTTTTCTTCCTTAACTGTCTCTGTCTGAGGAGGAACTCAACAAAAAGTTTCAGATCCGGTAATGTTCCGGCTCTCTGGACAAACTTCCTCCGGTGGTGAGCTGTGGAAAGGCCGGGCAAACTCCTTCCGGTGACCGTGGTGTGTGTTTTTTATTTTATTTTTGCACGTTTTTCCACACCGGACAAACGTGGACAAGTGCGTCTCACGACAGTTGCCCCAGAGTCGGACCCGAGTCTCACGGAGGCAGCGTGAAGTTGAGAAAGAGGGGGAACTCTGTCGACCAATCAGCGGCGGGGTCGATGCTGAGCGGCGTCACGTCCAGCCAATCAGAGTCGACAAAAGTCCAAGCTGACCCCGCCCACTGTCCAGCCTCCATATAAACCTGAGAAGGAGCAGAAAACCAAATATTACATAAGTTAAACTTCCTCACCTCAGTCTGCGCTGACGTGGTTTACGTTAGCGCGGCTTTTTACGACACTTTACGGTTTGGGAGTCAAAAAAAAAAGAAACAGTATATTCATAAGAAATATTGAAAATATGCCATAAAAGTTTTTAATGGAAGTTGGAAACTTGTAAATGAAACATAGGGGGCGCCACAGTTTGATAAGTTTAAGCTAAATTAAACGGCAACATTTTACAGTAAATCATATAAAATTGATTGTTGCCACAGTTTGCTAAGTTTAAGCTAAATCTAAACGGCAACATTTTACAGTAAACCAAACATAGGGGGCGCCACAGTTTGCTAAGTTTAAGCTAAATTAAACCGCAACATTTTACAGTAAACCAAACATAGGGGGCGCCCCAGTTTGCTAAGTTTAAGCTAAACTAAACGGCAACATTTTACAGTAAACCTAACATAGGGGGCACCACAGTTTGCTAAATTTAAGCTAAATTAAACCGCAACATTTTACAGTAAACCAAACATAGGGGGCGCCAAAGTTTGCTGAGTTTATGCTAAATTAAACAGCAACATTTTACACTAAATCGTGTAAATTCACTTTTAATCAGATTCACAGCAGTATTTTCCCAAACATAAAAATGCATTTTATAGAAAACAATGCAAATTAAAATGATGCTAAACTCATGCGTGGTGTGTTCCATTTAGATTGGAAGTGGGAAGTGGGAGTGGCTTCAGCTCAGAGTTTACCAAAATACTAACAGTGTTATTGAAAAATAAATCAGCAGTAATGTTCATACGAGTCATGTATTCATGTGAAAACGTAACTAAAACAGTTAGTTTAATTTATTTTACATGTTTATGAATTGATTGACTAACTTATTCACTCATTCATAGAAGCTTTGAATAAATCAATGCAACATTCCAATATATATTTTTTGTTTTCTATTTTAATATCTGCAAAAACATAGTAGAGGAATTACAGCTTTGTTTGTTTTTACACTGTAAAATTATTGAATTATATTGAATTCAAACCAAATATATCACAACGTACATGATCTCAGTAATAATAACAACAATAAAGTCAAATTACAACCACATCTCTACGTTAAAATATGACGACAGTGTGTGGCTCCACATGACCTTTTCACAACTCCTGATTCATTTCTATGGAAATATATACATATATACATATATATATTTATGTATTTGTATATATTGAAGAGTTTTGTTTCAGTGATTTTTCAAAAGTCTCCGCTCACCAAATCCCGGTTTGGACGTACGACACGAGGCACGTTTGTCAGTCGCAGGACTTTCAATGAGAAGAATCTTTGCGGGAATTTCGCCACAATTTCGTGATTTTCTTTGTCACGATCACTCAAAAATCGCAGAAACGTCTCGACGCACTGCGTCAATGTTTCGATGCGTGACTTATTTACGCTAATTTGTCGACTCTTTTGCTCCCCGGACCTACGTGAACTTTATCCCCTTCTATAACCGCGAGTTTGTCCACGGTATTATTTCTTCTTCTTCGGGGTTTTAAAGGCAGCTTGCATCCATGATGTTGATGTTTACTGCCATCTTCTGGTCTGGAGTCTGGACAACACTCCCTGACTTTCCAGTCCAACGTCATATTCTTTCTTTCCTGTTCCGCCTCTACTTCTTTGATTGGGTCGTCGAGGTTTGCCTGGTTCTGTTGGACAGCGCCTTCGCTAATTCGCGTCATCATAATTCTTGCGGCTACGTTTTTTTTTGGTCACGGCACCCTTGCGCTGCCTTGTGCAGTCTCGCAGACCCCATGGGTGTCCGCAACTTCCTGTTGGAGCTTTTCGCGTCGGATTTGTCAGATTCAGAGGTGTGCGAGTCCTGGGTTTTGGTGCAGACTCGGGCGCCAAGGTGGGCGGGGGGTACGAAGAAGATAAAGTAGAAGACGGACGAAGAAGAAGCTAGCTGATGTGTTTGCCGTTGCGGCTAAAGCAGCGCGAGAGTTAAAGTTGCCCTTTCCCTTCTCCGAGACTTTAGGGACTGTCCACAAAGTGTTGACAACCAATACCCTACTGGCTGACGATGTCATAGTCCCACCATCGTCTTCTTCTTGTGTTTTCTCTGGTCTACTGCTGTAGCGCCACGTACAGGCCTGGCATATGTACTACAGTGTTGTTTTGGGGCGGTTCCGCGTGGACCGAGGCCTTAGTCGAACGCCAACTCTTGACTCATCCGCACACATCGGGCCACGTTCCTCTTAAAGACGCCGTCGGGGTCGTCCCTCCACTCTTTGGCGGCGTCCACGTTGGCAGGCGACTCTCCGTTGGGGTCGGCCAACATGGAGATGACGCTGATCATGATGGTCTCCACCGTGTGGATCGGCAGCCAGCGTTCCTCGGGCCTCTCGTAGCCGTATTTGTCCTCGCCGGGCGCGTGCAGGATGGAGATGCAGACCTCGCCGTTCTTGGCCACGTTGGGATGCCAGATTTCAGTGACGAACTTCATCTTGGGCGGCCTGAGGGGGTAGTTCCTGGGGAAGGTCAGCGTGGCCTTGAAGACGCCACCTTCGTACAAGGTGTCCTGAGGCCCGAGGACGACCACCTCCCACTTGTAGAAGTTGTCGCCGCTGACGAGACCCGCGGAAAAGCCCTCCACCGGGTTCTTGTTGAGCTCTGCCAGTTGTTTACGCAGTAACAACGCAGACTGTTCCATTATTTTCGTACTTGTAGTTTTTAAGGAAATTAGACAGAAACCAGATCGCCCAGTTTCCTCTCTGATAACACGGGTCAAAGGTAAGGGGTTAGGCTTAGTCAGTGGCTTTGATTTGTGATGACATCATCGTGTGATGACATCTTTGCCTTTCATGGCGTAAGAGTTGGTTAGGATTTAGCGTTGGACGTATCTGGGACATCGTTAAAGTCTGATTCCAAGATCCAAGACTCTTACAAGAAGTAAATCCGTTCAATTTCTTCTGTGTTCATGTCACTGTGATGTTTGTTCATTAAAGTTCTGTTTCGAGAACCTTGTTGCTGACGTTTATGTCGACTGGAACGTATTTACCTGAGGTGAAGACACCAGAGTCGTGATTTGAGACGTTCTCAGGTCGAAAACGTTGTTTTGGGGAAGTTTGATTTAGTGAATAATGTTGTTCATCGTCATCTGTTCATCGTCACGACACAAATATCTCTCTATGACACTCGAGTGGCACGTCGACCAAATACTTTAATCTGTGATGGAAACATCTCACACACACACACACAGGTTTGTGCAGCCATTCTTCTGAGGACACTGCACTGACTTCCATTCAAAGCCTCATCACTAACCAGTTAATAATAAACCCAAACCATAACCTGTTAATGACTAACCTTATCCAGTTAATAACTAACTAACCCAAACCATAACCAGTCAATTACTAACACAAACCTTAACCATAAGCACAATTTAAATCTTAATCTCAAACTTTAACCAGTTCCTCAGAAATGAGGTTCTGCCTCATTAGGACCAGGTTTTGGTCTCTGTGAGGACTACATGGTCCTGACAAGGTCAGTGTTTATGACAGACCCACAGATGCATCATGGGAGATTTGTCTGTGGTCCCCAAACAAACAAATGAGCAGATTTTCCCCAAATCCTTAACCATCATAACTAAAAGCTTAACTGTAACCTTTAACCTCACATAATCCAAAACCTGGTCTTAACCCTCAAAAAGATTGTTAGGGTCTGCCTATGATATCTATTTACACACACACACACACACACACACACACACACACACACACACACACACACAGTGCAGGGACGTTCTGACTCAATCTGTGTCATGTGGGAATAATGTGTTATAAATAAAAGTGAAAATGACTCTTTAATCCAGAGTCTCTGAGGATGAAACTGAGTCAACATCAAAGTTCATGTATTCACCTGCTTCATCTGTGTGTGTGTGTGTGTGTGTGTGTGTGTGTGTGTGTGTGTGTGTGTGTGTGTGTGTGTGCGCGTTTATTTAACGCTGTGTCACTGTTTACGCCGGCAGACAAGATGGTGACAGGAAGTGAAAAAAGAAGCTGTGTCATGCTGGAGCATCATCACACACACACACACACACACACACACACACACACACACACACACACACACACACACACACACACACACACAGTGATGGAGCCAGACTGAGTCAGCTTCTTCTGTAAAGACCTCACACTCCTCCCCCACCAACCCAGACTCCACCCCAAACAAAGAACACCAGGTCATTCAGACTCCTCCCCCACCAATCCAGACTCCTCCCCCACCAAATAACACCAGGTCATCCAGACTCCTCCCCCACCAATCCAGACTCCTCCCCCAACAACGAACACCAGGTCATCCAGACTCCTCCCCCACCAATCCAGACTCCTCCCCCAGCAAAGAACACCAGGTCATCCGTAAAGCACAGAGAACAACGCAGTGTCAGTATTCCACCTGAAGGGGGCTCTCACTGATGTCATATATCTTACGTGTCTTTTCCATCGTACAGTTCTAGTTCCCATTGGTCTAACGTTTCTTACGTTTATAGATTTGAGAAAAAGAAGATTGACAGTGAAGCAGCAGCTGTTTCAAACTTTTCAAGTTTATAAGTCAGAGAACTTTATATTAAATATTACAAATATATATATATATACATGAGTCATCTCTGCTCGTGTTGCAAGACTTTTTAATGTAACACATGATACTGCGTATGTTTAAAAACAAACAAACAAAAGGTTAGCGTTTACGATCGGATCGTTTTGACGGTCACTCAGGAACGCTCCCATTCCATTTTGGTAAGTATCCGCCCACGGATGACGTCACAGGACATCATTAAGAATGGCAAGAAATCCCGATCTCTGACACTGAGCGAAATCGTCAAACAGAGTTGTCCATGTTTGCAGGATCAGACACTGGGAAACCAGTGGTCCAGCGGAGAGGGAACTGGGATCGTGACCTGAGGGTTTCACGTTAAATCCTTACAGTTCAAGGGCTGGAACGCCTTGTGGTATACAACCGAAGTGTGCGTCGCATATAGTGGGCCCTGACCAGGGTCCTGTAGTATCCCACTTCACCAGCGGGTGGCGGTACAAGTCTGGACGCAGGGAATAGGACGCATTCCTACCAAAGAAGAAGAGATCGATGCTACAGCTCCCTCGGACACGTCACAGCCGAAGGGTCTGTTGGGCAGGTCGAGGCTCGGATGACGATCCTTGGTGACTACTACTTCTTGGCGAGTGGGCGGGGCTTGATGCTCCGCCTACTAGTGGGGCTGTCCACGTGCACCCAACCGGCAGTTTCCAACATCTGGGCTGCACACGCAACCTGTGTTGAAGATTGCGTTGGGTTCGTTCACCAGGGCCTTTAGCAAACTACCCAATCACCATTGGGGATCAAATGTGAAAAACATTGAAGTCTTGCTGGAGGTCTGAGCTCTCCGTGACCTCTCTGTGACCTCTCCGTGACCTCTCCGTGACCTTGTGTTGTTCAGAAGAAGACAAACTTCCTCTTCCTCTTCCTCTTCTTGATCTCCCTGATCTCTTCTACCTCCAGCTCAGGCTCTTCCTCCTCCTCCTCCTCGCTGTCCTGCGACGACGCGACCTCCTGCTCGTCCACCTTCCTCATCTTCAGCTCGTTCAGTTCCCTCATCTTCTGCTTCAGCTCTTCTTCTCCCTCCTGAATGCTCCTCCTCAGCCTCTCCTTCTCCCTATGATATCCTCGCTCCTTTTTCATCAGGGCCATTTTGGCGGCCTGGACCTTCTCCTTCTCCTTCTGAAACAGCGCCTCCTTCTGCTGCAGCTCGGACTCCATGGTGTCGATCTTGCTCTTCAGGAACCCCTGGATGAGCTGGCTGAACTTGGCCACAGAAACCTCCACGGTCTCCTGCTCCATCACGGCCTTGTGAGCCGCCAGAGTCTTGAACTCCTCCTCGTCCATGAGCTGGTTCTCGATGCTCGAGTCCACGTCGAGGTCGTACTCGCTCCTGGACGGACTCTCCGGCATCATCATGTTCCTGTCGTGTTCTGCACCAAACTCTGGGCAGTTGTCCATTTCTTTAAATAACGACAGACGTTCTTCTGTGGCGTTTACTCCTCTTCCGCTAAAGCTAACCCTGACACACACACACACACACACACACCATGCCAAATAACTGCCTTTGAAGTCGTGTGAAGTTAAAGTTCTGCACTTCAATTTTAGACAATGGCATGTGACATCATCAGAAAATGGTGACCATCTTTGATGATGTCATCTCAGTGCAGATATGTGGGATCACTATTTCAATAGTCCATCATGTCATTACTTCTTCATATCGACTGTTTTCAAGTTTCAGTCTGTTGGTGGATATAAATCACAGCTCATTATTTGGCAAGCAGTCTCTTAGAGATGTATAGAATAGTTCATTATTTGGCAGGCAGTTTGTTGAGCTATTCAACAAATTGCCTAATAACCCTAACCCCAGTTTGTTTGTGGACATAGAGAACAGCTCATTATTTGCTGATGGTCCGCTGTGGCGACCCCTAAAGGCAGAAGGCGAAATTTATCTTAGAGATGTGTAGAATAGCTCATTATTTGGCAGGCAGTTTGTTGAATAGCTTTCCTTTTAGCATTCACTCTGTTGGTGCATGTGTGGAACAGCTCACTATTTGGCAGGCCGTCTGTTGGTGGATAAAGATCAAAGCTCATTATTTGGCAGACAGTATGTTGGAAGATATAGATCACAGCTCATTATTTGGCAGGCAGTTTCTTCGAGATGTATAGAATTGCTCATTATTTGGCAGGCAGTTTCTTTTTCAATAGCTCACCTTTTAGCATTCACTCTGTTGGTGCATGTGTGGAACAGCTCACTATTTGGCAGTCCATCTGTTGGTGGATAAAGATCAAAGCTCATTATTTGGCAGATGGTCCGCTGTGTTGACCCCTAAAGGCAGAAGGTGAAATTTCCAATGGTTTGTCAGTAAAAACACTAAATATTTTCTTTGTACTTTTATTTCTTACATGAAAGTTTTACGTACCGACATGTTTACATTTACATGGATGCACTTCTTCTTCTAACACCGTATAGCCGTGATGTTGCGTCGCTGCCATCTTCTGGAGATAGAAAACTCTGACACGACTCACTCTGTCGTCAAATCTGAAGTCAACGTATTTTTAGTTATTCCTTCAGGATTCTTCTTCTACCAATAAATTCTGGCAGCCTGTACAATGCTGCCCTCCACAGTTCAGAGTTCTTTATTACACTGTGAAGGTTTGAACTTCCTTCTCTCTCTCAAAGCTTATCCGTCTTTATGGCAGTTAAAAGTTCACTCTTTCTTTCAATAAATCCCGACAAGCTCTTCTAAGATGAGGTGCTGCCCTCTTCAGGTCAAAGCTCCCAAGCGCACCCTCCTTTCTCCTCCTTCCACCTTCCACCTCTGGTCGCCTCGGCCTCTTCTGTCGTTCGATGTCACAACAACGAAGAAGCCGTGATGTCACAAAATGGAAACGCTGTGATGTCACGACGATGAAAGGATCAGGAGTAAGAGTCTGACCCGGGGCGAGGCGAGGGCGTGGAGGGCAGCGACGCAGCAACATCCATGCAAACTGCTGTAAGACGCCAGAGAACAAACGCGAGGCAATGACATTGAAAAACTGGATCATTGGCGAAAATGACTTTGCGCTGCTGTTGAACATCCCCACGCTACACGTCCTGTTCCACAAGTTCAGAGAAGAAGAATACAAGATGGAGCAGCTGCAGCTGCAGATGAAGCAGCTGAAGCTGGAGATGGAGGCCGTCCATCGCATGGATGACCGACACTGCGAGGAGATCAAGGAGCTGAAGGACCGAGCCGAGTGCGTCCACCAGAAGACCTACAAGACGGCCAAGCAGCTCCAGATACTCTACATGCACAACGTCATCGACCAGGACCTGGTGCTGAACAGGAAGTTCTGCGACAAGACCGTCGACGAGGAACCGGAGGGAGCGACGAAAGACAAGAAGAAGAAGAAGAAGCCGCTGCTGAGGCTGTTCTGCATCGGCTGAATCTCCGTAAGACGTCTGAAGAAAAAGCAAACGCGAGCCCGACGAGTTCACGAGGAGCTGTGAGGTTAGTGAGCCGTTCAGGTCAAAGGTTAACGCGACAGCAGCAGAGCGAGCGAGCGAGCCACCAGGGGGCGACACTTTTAGGAGCTAAACGCTGCCAGGAAACGTTCCGCAGAAAGTGCAGCTGAGAGAATACGTGGAGTAACGTCCTGCTCATCGTCCTCGTCCTCAAACATCCGTCAGTCGTCCAGAGACATTGTTTTTGTTATTGTTTTACTCTAAATATAAACCAAACACTTGTTTTTGTCCCACGTTCCATGAGTTTGACGTAAGTTTTCAAACGTGCACAAAACAAAAGGTGTGTTTCTCTTCAAACTTTGCTTCACAAATCAATCAATAATCCGTCCACACCTGGACAGGCGAGACATGTCCTATCGCAGGTGAGACATGTCCTAACGCAGGTTAGACGTGTCCTAACGCAGGTGAGACGTGTCCTAACGCAGGTGAGACATGTCCTAACGCAAGTGAGACGTGCTAACGCAGGCGAGACGTGTGCTAACACAAGTGAGACATGTCCTAACGCAAGTGAGACGTGCTAACGCAGGCGAGACATGTGCTAACACAAGTGAGACATGTCCTAACGCAAGTGAGACGTGCTAACGCAGGCGAGACGTGTGCTAACGCAAGAGAAATGTGTCCTAACGCATGTTAGACATGTCCTAACTCAAGAGCGACATGTGCTAACGCAAGCGAGACGTGCTAATGCAAGCGAGACATGTGCTAACGCAGGCGAGATGTGTGCTAACGCAGATGAGATGTGCTAACACAAGTGAGACATGTCCTAACGCAAGTGAGACGCCTGCTAATGCAAGTGAGACATGTGCTAACACAAGTGAGACGTGTCCTAACGCAAGTGAGACGCCTGCTAATGCAAGTGAGACATGTGCTAACACAAGTGAGACGTGTCCTAACGCAAGTGAGACGTGCTAACGCAAGTGAATCATGTGCTAACACAGGTGAGACGTGCTAACACAGATGAGATGTGCTAACACAAGTGAGACATGTCCTAACGCAAGTGAGACGTGCTAACGTAGGTGAGACATGTGCTAACGCAGGTGAGACGTGTGCTAACAGGTGGACGAGACACCGACGTTACTGGACATCGACAGGAAGTGGAACCTTCTGTGGATCCTTTAAATGGTTCCTGGACAAACCTTCAGTTCCTCAGACCAGGATGTGATGTGAACTCTGTAAATAAACAAAATCGATGAGTGCAAAACACATTGTTATGCAGACGATACACATCATCGCAGTCATGTCACATCGTCACTGTGTGAAAACAAACTCTGAAAAACCTTTAAATAACTTTTAAGATCAGCGTTGATTGCTGCTGATTTCCTGAATCGACTCAATTCCAATTCACGCGCTTCAAAATCAACTCCTTCTCCTCGGTGAGGAAAGAGATTTTCACAAAACAAATGTTGAAAATGTTGTATCTGTATCTGTTCATGATTAAAAAACAAAACATTGTAAAGTAGTTACATTAATTTATTTAACTCACTTCAGTTGTAGGTGATTATTTAAACCTTAAAAACATAAAAAAGATCAGGCCTAGAAGCACAGGATACACTTTGAAGTAGTTACCAAGGTGTCCAGCAGAGGGCGCTGTGAGTGCAGCTCGACAATCACGACACCAAAGAATCTGGAACGCTGGAGCGAGAACGTTTGTCTGCTTCGTCGACGCCGTAGATCGCAAAGTAACACACAAATATGCCGACTCGGCTGTTAGCTCAGCTGTTAGCTCAGCTGTTAGCTCAGCTGTTAGTCTCACGTGATTTGTGCAGAAGTTGCGCGGGAAGTGACAACATTTCTTTTTTTAAACCGTCGACAGATTTTATATGAACAGACAAACATATAACGCGAGGGAAAGGAGGGAAAACATTGTTAACATTTAACATTTATACAAACATTGGTTAGCATGCTAATTGGTCGGCAGTTAAGGGGAAACTTGAGGGAAACTTAACTTACAGCGATCGCAAATTGTTTACTGTAAATGATGAGATTTCTATTCTTAAGTTTTCCTTTAACTACCAGGAAGTTGGATGCTAACTTAAAAGTGTCGTTAAAAACATTAATTAACCTAAATCAATATTTTAAGCTTATTGTACGTGTTTTTGTTGCAACGTTGTCGAACAAAGACGCGAGGTGAACATGCTAACAACGAGCCGCCAGCTAACGTGGTTTTGTCCTGTGATGTTAGCGACAAACGGACGGTGACCGTGTTTGGACAAAAAAAAGATCTTCATTTCCAGAGTTTGATCAACATTTTCTGACATTTTTGAACCAAACAAATCATTGATGAATTAACAAATTTATAGATTATAAGAAATTAAATCATTAAAAAAGGGTTAAATAACTTACAAAGAGTCAAACTCACGTTATTATTATTATTATTATTATTATGATTATTATTATTATGTATTTCTTCTTTTACCTTGTTGAACGCTGAGCGGTAGATGCCGTAGCGGAACTCGTCGGCGCCCTCTGCTGGACACCGCAGGAACTGCTTCTCGTGTTCGATAAACTCGTGCAGAGACTTGAAAAAAAGTGTCCTCGCGCTCACAGACTAAAATGTCCGGTGTGGCGCGTGCCGTGTCTTCTCTTGTTGTTGTTGTTTTTGGACTTTTGTTGTTCTGACATTTTGATTCTTGAGCTCGCGCTGCTGTCAGCGTCTGGGAGGAGCCGCCATTTTAAAAACAGCCTCGTTGCTATGGTTACTGAGGACCCTCGAGTGGGAGTCGAGTGAGTTTGCCTTTTCCTTTTGTAAAGTTAGCGATTTAACTTAAAAATAACCACACTTGTTTTTGGTTTACGTTTTTTAAACGATAGAATCAAATTAATCAAATTAATTTAAAAGTATGTAAAAAATATTAGATTTGACATTCAAATGGCGAACGTAAATACAAAACGGGTAACAGTACTACGCCGTCTGCCTTAGATGACAAATATCCACGTTAAACTCAGCATTAAAGACGTAAAATGAACAAAATACCATCGTATACATTTCACGTTGATTCAAACACATTTAAAATTAATAATAATATTTTTTTAAAAGACCGTAAAGTTGTGCGGATGTTTTTGATCAGGCGCCCGCACGGTTACCTAGTCCGTGCTAAGGCGGGCAGAAAACCCCGTGGCTCGCAAGGAAAGCCCTCTTCTCATGATCCGCCATTAGGAGTGAACCGGTGGTAAGACCGAGCTCCGCTTCAAACACGATAATCTCACTAAAATCACCACTTTTCACGCCGAGTGTCAGATTATTTCTCTAACGTAAACTCTCCCGTGTCTCCTCGTGCAGGTGGATTAAACGCCAGGATGCAGATTTTCGTCAAAACCCTCACGGGGAAGACCATAACCCTCGAGGTGGGTGAACCGGGCTGTGATGGAGGCGCAGCGGCCGCGGCAATAAAACTCACTTTACGGTCAAATTACGACCAAAAAACACCACGTTTTTACGACTAAATGTCACATAGCAACTCTTTGAAGTGGATTAAATGTGTAAAGTTGTTCTCAGTAGCCGATCTGTTCTGTCGTTACATGTTAACGGAAGCTAAGTGGCTAAGTTAGCGGCTGAAGCTAGCATAAACACGTGTATGTGTGTGTGTGTGCTGCTAATGACCACACTGACGCGTATTTAACACGTTTATCGGATTAAATTCCACATGTTTTAATGTTGTAATCTCGTGAATTAAGTGTCCGCTCTGTGACGTGTCACTGAGCGGGGGTTCGAGTCCCGGTCTCACCTGTCCGTGTGTCCGTTTGTCCGCAGGTCGAACCCTCAGACACGATCGAGAATGTCAAAGCTAAAATCCAGGACAAGGAAGGTGAGTTTAACAGTTCTGTGTTTTTATAGTGGACTAAAAAATATATATATATATGAAAATATAATCCAGTTAATCCATAATCAGATTAGGTCATGTTGGTGTAGTCACACTGATATTTAAAGATCTGTGTTTACGTGTGATTTTTACTGGAAAGTGATGTTATAAATTATTGCTAATTAACTTATTTTTTTAACATAAATTGAAATATTAATGATCAGAAGCAGATTATCGTAATTTGATAATCGTTTCTTAGTTGATTTAGACTATTCCGTGCTAATTTAAAGGTTTAGCACAGCATATATTTTTTTATAAGGAGTTTGGGTTATTGACACATTTTTAACTATTTTTAATAAATCTCTAAATTTGTAGAGAAGTTCCTAGAAAAGCTTGTAAATCAAAGTTTTGAATAAACTCTCATTTACACCTGATATTGTTTTAATTTAACTAGATTTGCAACTAACGATTATTTACGTTATTGATTAATCTGTCGATTATTTTCTCGATGAATCGTTTGGTCAGAAAATGTTAAAAATCGTTGATCAGTGTTAGTCAAACCTAGAAATTATGATGTTCTCGGAAGATTAACTTTTAATGATTTCTTTATGTGGAGCAAAGAAAATATTCACATTTTAAGAAGTTAAAACAATCAGAAATCTTGTTTTAATCATAAAAAAAAACTAGTTAAATAGTTGTCGATTAATTTAGTAGTAATTGTTTTAACTAAAACTTAGTTCTAGCATCAGAGCTAATCCGATGCTGTAGTTTATTATACTGATCTATATTTTTGTGGTGCAGGAATTCCTCCTGACCAGCAGAGGCTGATCTTCGCTGGAAAGCAGCTGGAAGACGGACGCACGCTGTCCGACTACAACATCCAGAAGGTGAGGGAAGCGCACGCCACGTTAAAAACCGCGTCGTTGATTGAAACGTCAACTACTTTGAACGTGTACGAAACTTTATGGTCTGTTTCAGGAGTCAACTCTGCACCTGGTGCTGAGGCTGAGGGGCGGAGCCAAAAAGAGGAAGAAGAAGTCGTACACCACGCCCAAGAAGAACAAGCACAAGAGGAAGAAGGTCAAACTCGCTGTGCTCAAGTATTACAAGGTAAATAAAAAACAACAAACATTTAAACTCTGTTTCCTCCGTTTGTCGCAGTCGTGTAAAATCTTTGTTTTTGTTTTCCAGGTGGACGAGAACGGTAAAATCCACCGTCTGCGGCGCGAGTGTCCGGCTGACGAGTGCGGCGCCGGCGTCTTCATGGCGAGTCACTTTGACCGTCATTACTGCGGAAAGTGCTGCCTGACTTACTGCTTCAACAAACCCGAGGACAAATAAACAACGTCCACAATAAAGACGGAAATCATTTAACATAAACTTACGACTCTGTTTCCGTTTGTTTCTGCGTTTACGTTAAAACTTTGTCGTGAATCACAAACTGACGTTCGACTGTTTTCAAAATTTACTAAAAACATGTTTAAACATTAAAACAATTCGAAAATAAATCATTTACCTTTACCATTTATGAACATTAATGAATGTTACAGATAATTGTGTTTTTTATGTAAATTAGATCACGTTTCCACCAGACTGGACAACTGTGAGGGATTCAATCAAAGGTGAAATAAGAATTAAGAGTTCCTGAGAGTTTCTTAATATCTGATATAAGTGATGAGTCGGCCTGTGAGGGATTAATGATCTGTAATCTGATGTGATTACAAAGAAAAAACTCTGACAATAAGAACTGACAATAAATCCCTGGTAAATTCCTACTCCATGTTTTTTCATGGTCGGCAGGTCTGTAATCTCTGTTTTTAATCCCAATCTGACCAATTTTTATCCAAACTTTGGGTTCATTTTTGAAAAAATGATAATCCACAAACATGAAAATCTGAATTCACATTTCTGTTAATCCAGATTAAGAGATTAGAGACCGATTTCTCAATTTAAGGGTCGAAACAATTGAGGGACTCAATTGAGAAACCTCAGATTTTTTTATATTTTACTATCAAAAGTAGTTTCTCTAAAAATCCCAAACTTTTAATCTGTGTTTTTTTGAGAGTTTTTAAAGTTCTGAACATGAACAAAGAAGAAGAAAGAGATCGGACGCAGCGATGTTTGTTTACTAAAATAAGGCTATTTTTTACTGAAAAATCGTTACATTGGACAAACTCAATATTGTTACACACTTTTGTCTTTTTGTCGCGGTTAAAACTCAAACTGTACAAAAAAACAACAAAAACATGACAGATTAACGTTTCAGATTATTCTAATTCTGCGACTTTTCTCGTTTGTTTTTTAATAACAGAGAAAAAAAAAACACATTAAACTTTACCGTTTGTTTATTTTTTTAAACGGCTACGGTCCGAACGTTAGCTTCTCTCTCACACAGCGAGCTAACACATGCACGTCGTCCGCGCTAAGGAGAAAAACTTGCAAACATTTAAAGGAACAGTCCTGATTTTTACAGCTCGCTGTGACGATGCTGCGGGATTAAAAAGATAAAAAAAAAATAATAAACGCAGACATTTTTTGAGTTAAACCTCGGCTAACGCGACAGAAGTCACTTAAAGGTGCAACACGCAACATTCTGCCCTTAAAACATCGCAAAGGGAAGGTTTTTGACTTTCTTTTCAGACAAATTTGCTAAATTCTCCCAAACGTAAACTATTTCCGTCAAAAATGAACGCATTAGCATCGAAGTGAAAGAAAAACAAAAAATCTGCGACGATTGTTGCGATCTTTTTAACACTGACGCTTGTTTAAAAATGTTTGTGTGTAATAATAATAACTTAACCCGACAATAAACACAGGAAGTAACGACGTACGACACACAGATGAAAGAAGTTCACAGTCTGACCTGTAGGTGTCGATATTCTTCTGAAAGAACGGAGAGAAAAAATACGACCGGCGCTAATATTTGTCTGCGATTTCTGCGATGAAAAATTAACCCGACATTCCCGTCACGTCCGTGTGAACAAAAACGTAGTAGCTCTCAGCGCTAACGTTAGCACCGTTACTTTTTTTTTTATTAACTAATCCCGGTTATCTGATGACATCGAGCTTAGAAAACGTATAAAAAGCAACGATATCTACAAACTTTAATGCTAACAGCGTCGGGTGATGATTGTGCGAAAATTCGGGATGAAACGAGCTCGACTGCGACGAATGTCGGCGGCGGTGGATTATTACGCATTGCACCTTTAGCGTAGCAGCTGATAAACAGTGACAATGTTTTTCCTCCCAAAACTGTCGCATTTTCAGTGAAAACGCGAGAAAACTTAAAAAATCCCGACAAAACGTCAAACGTGAAGATTCAACTTCTTTATAATCGTTATAATTTTTTTGGGAAACGACGCCGATCGCAGCTGATTTTGTTTCTCAAAAACATCGTGAAACAAACGTCGTGGACGCAGCAGAAGTTCGCGGCGCAGGTACATCGTTACCGTGGTTACGTTTCAATTCCTCTTTCAAACGGAAAGAAATCGCAAGATTTTAACGGATCGGTGCGTTCCGTTAATGTCGGAAGTCGGAACTGTTCACTGCGTTCAGGCTGAGAAGTAAGAAAAAAAGAAAGAAAGGACGCCAACATCGAGAACGCGTTTTCATTCACGAATAAAAAAAACAACAACGTACGACTCATTTACCACCAAACAAATACGACAAAAGTGCTATTAGCATTAAAAATAGCGACGTTTGTGACGTTTTTCTTCCGACTCCTTTGACGTATCTTCTGTCGGACGTTTAACGCGACCGCAGAGATTCGCGTTTTCTTCGTCAGCTGGACGACTTTTATTTACGACAAACACGGACAGACAAACACAGACGGACGGCAGACGTCTCCGTGGCCACGCCCCCCTCATCTCCCGTCGTCACCACGGCAGCAGTGTGGTGGTTTTTAATCCTAATCCCCTGCTGGATTTACACGTTATAATAATAACTTTAATAACAACAACAACAATAATAACAATAATAATATTTGTACCTTATTTTTCCTCTGATAATTAAATCTACTGGAGATAAAGTTTCAAACATGGCAGGAGGACGAGGAGACGCTGGTGAAATAACAGGAAGAGGAGGAGTTAAAAAAAAACATCAATCACAACAAGCTCGAAGCCCCGCCCCCCTCGCCGAAATCATTCGCCATCATCGTCTGTTTGGCTTTCACGGAAAGCGTCAAACGCGGCTGAACAGGAAGAGGAAGCCGAGGAGGAGGAAGAGGAAGGGGAGGAGCTTAGTTCAGCCCTGAGGACGGGTCCTTTGATCTCCCAATGTCTCCTCCTCCTGAGGAAGGGGGCGTGTCTGAGGAGGCGGGACCAGGTCCTGGTCCAGGTGAGTGAGTGGGGGGGGGGGGATCCAGCAGCTGATGAAGATGAAGATGATGATGATGATGATGAAGGTCAGATCTTGATGTCCTGTGACTCCACCATCTTGGCGAGCGTCTTCTTGACTCTGAGGATGGTGAGACGGGAGGCGGGGTTATGAGCCCAACACTCTGACATCAGCTTCAGCATGGCACGAAGACACTGTGGACACACACACACACGCACACACACACACACACACACACACACACACACACACACACACACACAGACACACACACACAGGTCAATAACAAACGTCACAGATGTCTTTATCTCAGCGTTAAACTGAAGTTTGTAAACCACTCACTCTCTCACACCAAAGCTACTCACTCTCTCACACCAAAGTCACTCACTCTCTCACACCAGTCACTCACTCTCCCACACCAAAGTCACTCACTCTCTCACACCAAAGTCACTCACTCTCCCACACCAAAGTCACTCACTCTCCCACACCAAAGTCACTCACTCTCCCACACCAAAGTCACTCACTCTCTCACACCAGTCACTCACTCTCCCACACCAAAGTCACTCACTCTCTCACACCAAAGTCACTCACTCTCCCACACCAAAGTCACTCACTCTCCCACACCAAAGTCACTCACTCTCCCACACCAAAGTCACTCACTCTCTCACACCAGTCACTCACTCTCCCACACCAAAGTCACTCACTCTCTCACACCAAAGTCACTCACTCTCCCACACCAAAGTCACTCACTCTCCCACACCAAAGTCACTCACTCTCCCACACCAGTCACTCACTCTCTCACACCAAAGTCACTCACTCTCTCACACCAGTCACTCACTCTCTCACACCAAAGTCACTCACTCTCCCACACCAAAGTCACTCACTCTCCCACACCAAAGTCACTCACTCTCCCACACCAGTCACTCACTCTCTCACACCAGTCACTCACTCTCCCACACCAAAGTCACTCACTCTCCCACACCAAAGTCACTCACTCTCCCACACCAAAGTCACTCACTCTCCCACACCAAAGTCACTCACTCTCTCACACCAGTCACTCACTCTCTCACACCAAAGTCACTCACTCTCTCACACCAAAGTCACTCACTCTCCCACACCAAAGTCACTCACTCTCCCACACCAAAGTCACTCACTCTCTCACACCAAAGTCACTCACTCTCCCACACCAAAGTCACTCACTCTCCCACACCAAAGTCACTCACTCTCTCACACCAAAATCACTCACTCTCCCACACCAAAGGAGTTGTTGATCCACTGCTGCCTCCATCACTAACTTACAATGTCTGATTTTAGTGAATTCAGCTTTTAAAATATTTAGTTTAGACTTAACTCAGTGACACAAAGTGACCACACGAGGCAGCAGTAGACCTGCAGGTCCTGTGTCCCTGTGAGCTAAAATCACTGGTTTTCTCTAGGGACTTTGGTGTGGGAGAGTGAGTGGTTTACAAACCTCAAAGTGTTAAACCTGCTCAGTGATAATAGTGTTATTTATATAATAATAATAATAAAAACACAAACCTCGTCACTGTTCCAGCGGTTAGACACTGAAGGTCTCAGTCCTTTGACACAAACCACCTCCAGCATGTCTTCATATGACGGGTCAGAAGGAACCATCTCATAATAAGGCAGCTGATAATCCTCCACCATACCTGAACAACACAGTTACACCTGTGATCAATGACTGTTTATGTTCACTGAAGAACAATCTCCTCTAACGTCTCTGACAAACTGACACGAGTGTCTTTGTTTTTATGAAAACATTCACATTTAAGAAGCTGAAAAATGACAGAAACTGGTTTTATTTATTGAAAACTGAAGAATTGTTGTTTAAAATAATAGTTGAATATTCATGAAGCCCTTTTTTAATTAGACGAGGGGAAAAAAACAGTGGCATGTTTTCACCAGCAGGTGGAGCCACTGTGTTACACATTTAAAGATAAACTGTTGTGTTGGTCAAAACTAACTGTGTGTGTGTGCGTGCATGCCTGCGTGTATGTGTGTGCGAGTGTGTATGTGTGCGAGTGTGTGTGTATGAGTATGTGTGTGCGTTCGTGTGTGTGTGAGTGTGTGTATGCATTGGTGTGTGTGTATATATGTGCGTGTGTGTATGTATGGGTGTGTCTGTGCATGAGTGTGTAAATGAGTGTATGTGTGTGTATGTGCGTGCATGTGTATGCATGAGCGTGCATGTGTATGTATGTGTGTGTATGTGCATGAGTGTGTGTGCATGAGTGTGTGCAAGAGTGTGTGTGCATGAGTGTGTATGTATGTGCATGAGTGTGTAAATGAGTGTGCGTGTATGTGCATGAGTGTGTGTGTGTGTATGTGCATGAGTGTGTGTGTGTGTGTATGTTTGTGCATGAGTGTGTGTGTGTGTATGTGCATGAGTGTGTATGTGTGTACATGTGTATGTGTGTGTGTGTACATGAGTGTGTACATGTGTATGTTTGTGTGTGTGTGTGTGTGTGTGTGTGTGTGTGTGCATGAGTGTGTATGTGTGTACATGTGTATGTGTGTGTGTGTGTACATGTGTATGTGTGTGTGTGTGTACATGAGTGTGTACATGTGTATGTTTGTGTGCATGAGTGTGTAAATGAGTGTGCGTGTATGTGCATGAGTGTGTGTGTGTGTGTATGTTTGTGCATGAGTGTGTGTGTGTGTATGTGCATGAGTGTGTATGTGTATACATGTGTATGTGTGTGTGTGTGTACATGTGTATGTGTGTGTGTGTGTACATGAGTGTGTACATGTGTATGTTTGTGTGTGTGTGTGTGTGTGTGTGTGTGTGTGTGTGTGTGTGTGTGTACCTCCGGTCACACAGCGTCTTGCCATCTCCCAGATGACCAGACCGTAGCTGTACATGTCGGCCATGATGTAAGCCTGGAAGTGGTTCTTGTTCAGACTCTCGTCCAGGACCTCAGGAGCCATGTATCGCCTGGTGCCCACTCTGGTGCTCAGGGGGACGTCCACCTCGTTGGTGTCGCTATGGCGACAGACGGCAACACGGCAGTGTCAGTCACACTCACACTCACAGTCAAGTCCAGACTAATGTCAGATTTATTGTGTTGTGTGTTTTGTTTCTTTTGTACCTGTTGAACTTGACGGCGAGGCCGAGGTCAGCGATGCAGCACGCTCCGTTCTTCTTGATCAGGATGTTCTTGCTCTTCAGGTCTCGGTGAGCGATGGCCGGCTTCCCCTGCGTGCCGTAGATCTCCGTGTGCAGGTGACAGAGGCCACAGGCGGTGGAGTACGCCAGCCGCAGCAGCGTCTGCGTGTCCAGCGTGGTCAGCTTCAGGAAGTCGTACAGCGAGCCGTTCTCGTGGTGGTCGGTGATGAGGAAGAGCTGCGTGAAGGCGCCTGTGCCTTTAATGTCGGCCGCGATGAAGCCTGAGGAGGAGGAGGAGGAGGAGGGGGGATGATTGACAGGTCACATGACAGATAATTTACTTTGTCTTGTTACAGCAGAGGGCGCTGTTCAGTGACCGACAATCAAACCAGAAGCTCATGACTGTTTTCTTTATCTTTATCTGAGCTGAAGTGACTGAGATCCAGTGTTTTCAGGACTTGGACAAGTTTAGTCTTTGTTAGTTACAGCTTAGTCTATAAAAAACTGTGGACATAAAACATATTAGCCAACAGGGGGCGACTCCACCGGCTGCAAATAAACTCTGCTTGAATAAAAGTCTAAAAAAACAAAACAGACTTCTTAGTTTTAACAAATTTACGACTCAAAATGGCCGACTTCAGACTGCGACACGTGAGGTTGAACTCGCTGTCGCTAACAGCTAAGCTAACGCGAGTCAGCAGATTTGTGTAGGACAGACTGGTTTAGCTCTAAACCACAACGATGAGTGAATATGTGTACGACTCTTTAGCCTGTCGTCATGGCGACTCTTTAGCCTGTCGTCATGGCGACTCTTTAGCATGTCGTCATGGCGACTCTTTAGCACGTCGTCATGGCGACTCTTTAGCACGTCGTCATGGCGACTCTTTAGCGCGTCGTCATAGTGAATATCGCGTCGTCATGTCTTCATATCGACTCTTTAGCGCGTCGTCATGTCATCATAGCGACTCTCATAGTGACTCGCCGTCATAGTGACTCTTTAGCACGTCGTCATAGCGACTCTTTAGCGTGGCATCATGGCGACTCTTTAGCACGTCATCATAGTGACTCTTTAGCGCGTCGTTATAGTGACTCCTTAGCGCGTCATCATGTCATAGCGACTCTTTAGCGTGTCGTCATTGTGACTCTTTGGCGTGTCATCATGGCGACTCTTTAGCACGTCATCATAGTGACTCTTAAGCGCATCGTCATGTCATCATAGCGACTCTTTAGCGTGTCGTCATAGCGACTCTTTAGCGCGTCGTCATGTCATCACAGCGACTCTTTAGCGTGTCGTCATAGCGACTCTTTAGCGCGTCGTCATGTCATCATAGCGACTCTTTAGCGTGTCGTCATAGCGACTCTTTAGCGTGTCATCATAGCGACTCTTTAGCGCGTCGTCATGTCATCATAACGACTCTTTAGCATTTCGTCATAGTGACTCTTTAGCATGTCGTCATGGGGACTCTTTAGCGTGTCGTTACAGCGGCTTGTTAGCGCGTCATCATATCAACTCTTTAGCGTGTCATCGTAGCTACTCTTTAGCATGTCATCGTAGCGACTCTTTAGCATGTCATCGTAGCGACTCTTTAGCTTGTCATCGTAGCGACTCTTTAGCTTGTCGGCACGTCGACTCTTTAGCGCATCGTCACGGCGACTCTTTAGCGCGTTGTCACAGCGACTCTTTAGCACGTCGTCATGGCAACTATAGCGCGTCAGCATAGCGACTCTTTAGCGTGTCGTCACGGCGACTCTTCGGCCAAACACTCCCCTCTGAGTTTAGAGCAGATTAAAAATGGATGGAGGGGTTTATTGATCGGCCCTGCAGTCCTGCAGACTTCAGGCTCCGGGTGGCGCCGTCTCTCCCTGACACTCACAGGTCAGAGCTGAGGTTTGTGATTTAAAGTTTACCGAGGATGTTCTCGTGTCTCATGAGGACGGTCTGGTAGATCTCCGTCTCTCTGAACCAGCTGGCCTCCTCTCTGGTGAAGAAGACTTTGACGGCCACCTTCTCTCCTCTCCAGCGGCCCAGCCACACCTCGCCGTAGCGACCTTTTCCGATCTGACGAACCATCTGGATCTGCTTGGCGATGGTTCTCTGCACCTGAGCGGGTCGGGAGACGGGTCGTCGTTTACACGGTTTATTTCAATCATTATTCTCCTCATGTGAGGGACGCCACAATGCAGTGCTGTGTTCCTACCAGCAGGGGGAGCCCAGAGCCGCTGCCCGAGCTCTGTGATTGGTGGATCAGGTCTTTGAGAGACTCTTCATTATGGATGAAGACTTCCTGTTCCTGGTCTTTGTGATAACGTTGACGCTCAGTCTGCCACTTATACCTGACACACACACACACACACACACACACACACACACAGACAGACACACATACAAACACACACAAATTAAAACATTTTCACTTCTAAATCCTCTCTTTTTTTAAACAGCATTAATGTAAGGGTGTTGTTGTTGTAAAGTTGTTGTAAAGGTGCTGATGTAAAGACGTTGTTGTAAAGATGTTGTTGTTGTAAAGATGTTGTCGTTGTAAAGCTGTTGTTGTGTCACCTGTAGTAACAGACGACAGTGACACAGATGAGTGTGCAGCAGCAGACCGTCATGGAGATGAGGAACGCCAGCCAGTGAGGACTTCCCTCTGAAAACGTCCAGCAGAGACACAAACACAGCGTTAACGCGCGTCCACCTCCTTCATTTAAACAACAACAACAACAACCTGAATCACTGATCGCTGTGTTTTACCGGAGGGAGCCTGCGGGGGCAGCGTGGGCTGCAGGTCTCTGTTACAGAAGTCGGTGCTGCAGCACTCGATCGTCCTCCTGGTCTGAGCCTTGGGCGAATCCTGTCAAATACAAACAATAAATAAATACAGGCTAAACGATTCAGTTGTGACGGTGATGGCCTCCCCGTCACAAACGTTCACACTGATCCGTGTATAAACACGCGTTCATACGCTACCTTGCACTGGAAGTGCGAGCCTTCGTACTTCATGCAGCCCGAGGTGAGGATGGCCTCGCCGTGCTCGTCCTCCTCGATGATGGCGAAACACTGACCGTTGGTTCTGACGAGACAAACACAACAAAGACTTTTTATATCCAGCCTTCGTCTCCTCTACAGCGTCTCTACAGCGTCTCTACAGCGTCTCTACAGCGTCAGCGTCTCTACAGCGTCTCTACATCGTCTCCACAGCGTCAGCGTCTCCACAGCGTCTCTACAGGGTCTCCACAGCGTCAGCGTCTGCAAAGCGTCTCTACAGGGTCTCTACAGCGTCTCTACAGTGTCTCCACAGGGTCTCTACAGGGTCTCCACAGCGTCAGCGTCTCTACAGCGTCTCCACAGCGTCAGCATCTCTACAGCGTCTCCACAGCGTCTCTACAGGGTCTCCACAGCGTCAGCGTCTCCAAAGCGTCTCTACAGGGTCTCTACAGCGTCTCTACAGTGTCTCCACAGCGTCTCTACAGCGTCTCCACAGGGTCTACAGCGTCAACGTCTCTACAGGGTCTCTACAGCGTCTCTAAAGCGTCTATACAGCGTCTCTACAGCGCCTCTAAAGCGCCTCTAAAGCGTCTCTACAGCATCTCTACAGCGTCTCTACAGCGTCAGCGTCTCCACTCACTGGCAGGTGTTGTTGATGGCGTCCTCAGGACAGTGTCCAGAGCAGTAGCAGCTGAGGAATCTCGCGGCGTCCTCTGGAGCGATGGTGGAGTCGTCCCCGGGTCGTCCTCGAGCCTCAGGATTGACCCCTGTCCCCTGGAGGACGTGGTCTGGGTTCTGACCTGCAGCTGGACACACACACACACACACACGTTTAGATTTATGTGACATCAGGTTTTAGTCGTTCAAACGCTGAGGTCATGTGACCGAGAGCAGGTTTATCGCAGAGGTGAAACATTCCTCCTCTATCAGTGTGTGTGTGTGTGTGTGTGTGTGTGTTCTTGTACTTGTGGCATACCGAGGACCAGTGAGGGTTTTTAACCAACAAAGTGAGGTCATTTTTACGAAGTGAGGACATTTTGGCCGGTCCTCACTTTGTTTTCATTGTAATCACTTCCTTAGGTTGTAAACATGTCGAGTTCCTCAAGTTGGTACAAAAACCCGTTTTCCAGCCCTGGTGTTTCACACACGTTTTGCTCTGGGGCTCCACCTGCAGACATTTTATGGTACTGCACCCAGTAGTTCTTTATAGTGTCATTCACAAAGTAGATATTTGTGATTGTGTTGATTTATAAAGTGGAAATGCTGGTCCTCACTATACAGCAAGTACAAGAATGTGTGTGTGTGTGTGTCCATATAAGGACGACAGGCTATTTTTAAATGTCCAGGCAGCAACAACTGTGACTGAGCCTCCTTCTCTTTTCCCACAAGTTACAACAATAACAACTCTAATATTTCACACCATTATAATTATATATATATATAAATATATATATATATAAATGGATTAAGGGATTAAAGTCGTGGATTAAACCTCAGATTAATTGTGTGTTAGTCACATATTTGGAAAAAGTCAAACAGAAATTAAATACGACTGAGAATCAGAGAATCATCGGCAAAGAGACGAACAATCACAGTAAAAAAGGCTGAAAATGAGTGTAAACCATGCTTTCCTTTGGACCTACAGGGGGCAGCAGAGCTCACAGAACTGAGGTATCACATCAGGGCCATAACATGAGGGATTACATCAGAGTATTTGTCTACAAATAAGCAGACAAAGTACTGCTCACGTGTACTAATATTTGGAAAAAGTCATAATCCACAAATTCATGAAAATCAATATAGGGTAAAAGTTTTAATTTGTGGTAATTTATTAAAGCAGAGGTCTGAAATCTCTGAAAATCAATATTAATGATTATTAATTAATTTAAAAAATGCTGCATCATAATTACATTTATATTGTGAACTATTCATTTTTCCATGTCAAAACAAACACTTTTATTTTGAAATGATGTGAATTATCATCATAAACATTATTATTTCGACGTATTTTTCTCAAAAGGTTGGACTTTTATTCATTAAAGAAAATAAGAAATGCATGTTATTTTTTTTAGTTGTGATAAAATCTAATAAACTGCATAAATATCCAGTGAAAACCAGTTTAATGAACGTAGTGATGGATTAATAATCTCTTCATATACGACAGTTAATCCTGACGTGAGGTTTTCACATCGTCTCCATTTTATTTTAGAGGGTGAGAAAAAAGGGAGGAGAAAATATTTCATTTATCTTTTTATGAGACGAAGATAAAGAGTTGAGACGTTTTTCTAATCCACGTCTAATCCTGCAGCTCTGATAATCCCTCTCTTATCAGACTCTTTATCTCGACGACTCCTTTAATCCCTGGTTTCTCCCTCTTCACTTCTACTGTAACTCCTTCAGCTCAGAGTGAAAACACTCCTGTCTGGACTTGACTCACACACACACACACACTTTGTACTTTGGAGCTACCTGGTCACCATGGCAACAGTCAGTCTGTCTATGCCCCGCCTCCTCCTCTGATTCTCAGCAGAACGACTGTGAACTGTGTCCATCATTTTATATCCATATAAAAACCACTCACTCTCCCACACCAAAGCCCATAGAGTAAATCAGTGATTTTACAGCACACAGGAGTTCACAGGAGTGAATTCGGCTTCTGAACATGTTCATTTATATTTATTTCAGTGACACAAAGTGACCACACGAGGCAGCAGAGGACCAGCAGCGACTGTGTCTCTGTGATGCTAAAATCCCTGATTTTCTCTATGAGGTTTGGTTTTGGTTATTTTGAGTGAATAAAAACAGATTTTAGCCAAATAACAAAAGACTTGCTTCATAAAATCCTCGTCAGTTTAAGTCTACGACATCTTAAGAACATGTTCACGTCTTTATTTCACTGTTAGACAGACTTTTCCTTGTGTAAACTAAAGTTTATAAACCACTCACTCTCCCACACCAAAGTCCATAGCGTAAATCAGTGATTTTAACATCACAGAGACACAGGAGTTCACAGGAGTTGTTGATCCACTTCTGCCTCCATCACTAACTTCAAACGTCTTATTTTGTCAATTCGGCTTTTGAAAAACTTCCCTCAGATTAACCTCAGTGACACAAAGTGACCACACGAGGCAGCAGTAGACCAGCAGCTCCTGTGTCCCTGTGAGCTAAAATCACTGATTTTCTCTAGGGGCTTTGGTGTGGGAGAGTGAGTGGTTTACAAACTTCAGATTTTCCCAAACAAACACAAACACATAAACTATCCATTTGGACAACAATGATGTTTCAATCCAAATAATCTTAATCCGACTCATAAATGATGTAAAAACTCATTTTAAACATCCAGTCTGAGGTTTTCAGTGGTGAAGCAGCTGCGATGACATCATCGCTGTCTGAGAAACCTCACAGAGACTTTCCCGTGGCCCCGCCCACCCCCTCCGCTCAGGGCAACTGTGATTGGCTGTGGCTCTGTGACTGACAGGAGGAGGAGGAGGAGGAGGAGGAGGAGGAGGAGGAGGAGGAGGAGGAGTGGTAATGGCTGCTGTCTCTGTGTGTTCCATCCACATGTGGCCTTAATTGTGCCAGCAGTCAGAGTGGAGACTGAGGTCTGGCAGAGAGCATGCTGGGTAATCAGACGCTCTTAAAGTGACAGGACGCCGCTTTCTCTGCTGCATGAACGACGCGCTGCGACTGATGTTCGTCCAGAGCCGGCGTCAGAACGTCTCGTCTGAACGTGGCACCGGGACCAGGACCAGGACCAGGACCAGGACCAGGACCAGGACCAGGACCAGGACCAGGGACCTGGACCGGAGTGGACGGTCTCTGTGGTCAGGAGACGAAGCGTGGCTCGGCACGAGCGTTTACGACGGCCGGCTGAGTCGACCATGACTCATCGTCTGCGAACACGCTGACTAATCAAGACGATGAAAAAAACCAAACTCAGGACTCACTGCTACAGCACGCAGGCCCACACACGCCCACTGGGGGGCGCCAGTGACCCACAGGGGAGGTTTTTAAGCAATTTTGATGTAGAACAGAGTAAAAAAGGGTTATTTGACATAAATGTCCAACAGACCACAGTGAGCAGTGAATTAACGTGTAATGTTTTCATGATTTTTTTAATTTATTTTCTTTTACAATTTGTTCTATTTTTCCCAGATTAATGTGAATTTTTTCACGATTTTTTTCCCTGGCTGTGCATTTCTAAATTAATTAAACACTTTAACTTTAAATGTATTTAATGAAGCAATTGTTTTCAACATTCTACGTTATTCAAAGATAAAATCTGTCCAACGGTTTGATTGACAGACGTCAAACGATGTCATGTGACTTACAGACGGCAGCAGTGTGAGCGGCGACCACTTTGACCACATCTGGTTTGGAAATGCAAGAAATGTCGCTTTAAAAAAGTAGTTTTTCTCACGTGAAGAACATTAGTTTTGTGTCAGTGAAGTCGAGTCTTAACGTCACGAGAAGTTTATTTAAATGATATGTGTCGTGGAGAAGCAGCAGCAGCAGTTTTAGCAGAAACAGCAGCAGCAGTTTTAGCAGAAACAGCAGCAGTTTTAGCAGAAACAGCAGCAGTTTTAGCAGAAACAGCAGCAGTTTTAGCAGAAACAGCAGCAGTTTCAGCAGCAGCAGTTTGAGCAGCAGCAGAGTGAACGTTCATTTTGTTTCATTCCTCTGCTGCGTGAGAGGAATGTGGTCGAGCTGCTGCTAAAAGTGGACCGGAGGGGAGGGGAGCGCTCGTTTTACCACCCACCATGTCCCTGCAGCTAAGGTGAAAGTACAGAAGTGTGTGTGTGTGTGTGTGTGTGTGTGTGTGTGTGTGTGTGTGTGTCGGAAAGTCAACATTTTCCTCTGAGCCGCCTCGAGGTGTTAAGCCCCACCCGTCTGGAGCAGCACGCACGCTTAAACAAACACACGCTGTGTAAACACAGAGTGAAGTGACTTTAACTTCACTAACAGGTTTCACTCCGTCATCACACACAGACAGACAGACAGACAGACAGACAGACAGACAGACAGACAGACAGACAGACAGACAGACACACACACACACACACAATCAGCTGATTAATTAAAATCATTTGTCACGGTGATAATAATTAAATAATGTCAAACATGGACAGATTTTATCTCTCTTTAAAATAAACTTTACTAATTAAAAAACATGCTTTTATAACATTACAATGTCTTTTTTCTCTATTATTAGAAAAACAAGTTCAGGATTTTTCCGCGGTGTTTTAGAGACAAACACTGAAAACTGGATTAAAAACAATAGATTTTAGTGACGTCAGCAAATGTTTTTAAGGGCAAATAAATGCGACATTTATAAAGAAATGTAAAATATCAGCGAGTTAATCAGTTTCCTCTGAGACGTTTACGTCGTAGAAAGTAAATATTAAATACATGAAAAATAATAATATATAAAAGTTTAGTGTGTTTTAAGAACAAATATGAGTCATATAGTCAAATAACGATTAAAAACAGCCAAATATCAGGTTTTTTGGAAGAGCAGCACAGTGTGTGTGTGTGTGTGTGTGTGTGTGTGTGTGTGTGTGTGTGTGTGTGTGTGTGTGTACTGGTCCTCAGGGACTGACCCACATTTCCGCAGAACAATGGCTGTTTGGAGCGTTTAGCGCCCGCCGACCGCTCATACACTGTCATACAGGAAGTGGTTCATGTGCAGACAGGAAGTGAGAGCGGCAACAATCACTTCAACAGTTTCCTGCCGCGGAGAAAGAGTGAAAGAGAAGCTGAGGGTGGAGGAGATTAGGATTATTATTATTATTATTACATGGTTTTTATCACCAAATCTCATCTCTTTCAAAAAAGAACATTTGAAGATTTTCAGTGGAAAAGTTTTTGTCTATTTAATCCGTTATATTTATAAATATTATATTATATACCATATGTATTTTTTTTTTTTAAATGTATAAAACAGACTGTAAGTAGATTTTCATAATCAATCAAAAGTATGTATTGTATTTTTTATATTTATAAATATTCCGGTTACATCTTTATTGCTTATTCAAGTTTCAAGGGTAATTTAATCTAATCTGCAGATTATTTTCTTGATCATCTGTGTTTTTAAATTTCAAACACGATGTTTGGAGACGTGACGTAAAAGATAAAAAAAGTGTTTAAGTTGTTTTCTGTGAGAATAAAAAGACAAAACTTAGTTATGAAGTTACAGAAGTCGCTGTGGTGACACACACACACACACACACACGGGCACACACACGCACACACACACACACACGCACACACACGTTTGTTTTGCCTCCAGTTAAAGGTTCATTTCCACAATCTCTCCATTATCAGCTAATTAATCAGACAAAAGGCTGCAGATACAGATCTGTGTGTGTGTGTGTGTGTGTGTGTGTGTGTGTGTATGTGTGTGTATGTGTGTGTGTGTGTGTGTGTGTGTGTGTGTGTGTGTGTGTGTGTGTGTGATGAGTCAATGATTAACTCTGCAGCCAAAACCAAAGGACAAAAACTGCTGAGTCATGCAGGAGGATCTGAACTGTCAGACTGGATGTAATTCATTTTTATGCTTTTATTTTCTCATGTCTTTATCTGTGAGCTGCTGGACGACACAGTTTCCCACTCAGGGATTAATGAAGTCTGACTTATATTATTCTGAAGATAAGATAAGATTCAGGGTTCAGGTTTGCACCTGAATCAAAATTCTGTCGGCGCGATTCAAGTGGTTTATGTTTCACATGCAGCGTTTACTTTAAAGCGGAACTAGACCGGAAGTTCCTATTATCGCTGTTTTTTTTGGTGTGTATCTGCGTCATTACCTTGTTTATGAAGCCCTGACGGTTCGAAACAAACAGTTCAGTCACTGCTGAGAAAGTTGTGTTTTATTGTAATCTCGGGGCTCAATGAGATCACTGAAAATCCCGTAAACGTTACGTAAGCAGCGGTTCTCCTGAACAACCGATCGTCCTGCTCCAGGCGGTAGTCCGGGCACATCCGGTTGCGTACATTGAACCGCAGAAGAAGAATAACGTCCGTTGTGGAGGTGTTTCACGAGCAACAGTGTCTTCTGACTCTGGGTCTGACTCCGGTTTAAAGTCATAAAGGGACTGCGGCGGGGAGTCGTGAAGAAGCTATTTTTAAACACTGTTAAAACAATGTTTTGATAATGAGGAGCAGTGCATCCGCCGCTCCAGAGGGGGGAGCTGCGCTTCTGAGAGCTGACGTGATAGATTACGTCACTTCCAGATACCTGGCCAATCACAACACAGGTGGGAAGGCTCTACCCTGGCTGGCCAATCACAACACACTCTGTTTTCTCGGGCGAGATTTATGGCTAAAAATAGCGCGACTGACAAGCGCTTCGAAAAGGACAGATTTCAATCGGCTCGTTTACATCAACTAGGAGGATTTTGACCATAAAAACAACTTAATATATGTAAGTAGACCTCCATAACTCACATATATGTGCAACAGGACCACTCTATGTGACCTTTAATTTAACTCATTTAGAGGAGGACAAGAAGGAAGAAGAAGACAGGAGAAGAAGGAAGAAGAAGGATAAAATATATTGTTGGACATGATAAAGTCGTCCTCAGTGACACACACAGACACACACAGACACACACAGACACACACAGATACACACACACACACACACACACACACACACACACAAATGTCCTACCATCAGTTCTGAAGCTCAGCAGCAGAGTGGTGAACATGATCACGACCAAACACAATGAGAGACCTGCCATCCTGCAGCAGGAGACTGGACTGAGACCGGATCTGGATCTGGATCTGGAGTCAAGGACGTGAAGAGTGATCAGGAGGCTTCACAGAGGATCTGGACTGAGAGAAGATGTCCTGAGTCTGTGGTCCACAGCAGGAGCTGAGGAGGAGGTGAGGAGGTGCAGGAGGAGGTTGTGGACGGTGATATCACAATATCTGGTCCTGGTTCTGGTTCTGGTTCTGGTCCTCCTCTGTCTCACTGGCTCTCTGGGTCCAAAACCCTGAAAGAAAAAAAGACAAAAATAGATTCAGACTAAGTTAGGATGAGAAAAACGATTTACACCTGTGAAGAAACCAGTTTCCCATAATTCTCTCTGTGAATATTCAGAATAGAATAAACAAATATACATATACAATTATATGTATATATACATATAATTGTATATGTATATATACATATACAATTATATGTATATATACATATAATTGTATATGTATATATACATATACAATTATATGTATATATACATATCATTTTATTAAACCAATGACTGCGTTGATAAAAACTAACATTTCAAGGGGGAAAAAAAGGGAATAAATGGGGAGAAGAATAACGACCTCATGTGTAGTACATCTACGACCACAAGGTGGCAGCAGCGAGTATTGAAATGAACGAGGTTTCTTGAATGCATCTCGTGACTTTCACCAGCTTTAGAACAGAGGGTTCTAACGTGGACGAACGTCAAAGATCAAAGTTTGTTTTTATGAAGTAAACTAAAAAGTTTTATAAAATAAAGTGACAAATATGTTAAAAAAAATTTTTATAATAATGTGATAAAAAGGGTTATTTCCACACTAATTTACCAAGAGACTGTGCTCATAGATCATAAGCTGCCAATCACAAATGATCAATCAGTGTAGGACATACATGCTGGATTACACACACACACACACACACACACACACACACACACACACACACACACACACACACACACACACACACACACACACACACACACACACACACACACACACACACACACACACACACACACACACACACACACACACACACACACACACACACACACACACACACACACACACACACACACAGTGTCGTTCACAATCCTCACCTTCACTTCTCTGCCACAACAAAACTTAATAAACTGTGTTTATTTTTTCTGGCTCTTTGCTCCGTTTAGACGCCGATGATGACAACAACAACAACAACAACAGGAGAGATAACACACACACACACACACACACACTCAAAACACATTCAGAGGGAGGGAGGGCAAGACGAGGCAGGCTGAGGAAGAGCCGTCTGTTGTTAGACAGGAAGCACACACACCCCCACACACACTTCAAATCTCACAGAGAAAAAAAATAAAACAACAAAAGAATCATTATTTTTAAATAATAAAAAGAGTCAGATTGAGTTGAAGGTGTCAGGTAACTTCACTTCCTCCTCCTCCTCCTCCTCCTCCTCCTCCTCCTCCTCCTCCCCCTCCTCCCCCTCCTCCTCCTCCTCCTCCTCCTCCTCCTCCCCCTCCTCACAGGAGTCATGTTCAGACTGGTCTGACTCTGAGTTTCTGCTCCTCAGCCAAACAACAAACTCCTTCTTCTTCTTCTTGTGTCTGCAGACGTAACAGAGACTGAGTTTAACCCAGATTCAAAGTCTACTTTCACCTCCTTCACAAAGAGCCTGGACCATGAGTGTGTGATGTCTGCATCTTACTGGGAGAAACAGCGCCACCTACGGAGGCAGAGTCCCACGTAAACATCCTCACATCAGACTCCGTCTCTGACTCTGAGTATTAAAAAGCCTCAGCGCTGCTCTCAAAAACAGCAGGAACTTTCTTCCTTAGCTTATTCCTAGCACCAAAGAGGCTACATTTAAAGTTGGGAGGGCGTGAGACGACTGTGGGACTCGAACCCTTGTCCTCTCTGGTGTCCACCGTCCCTCGTCTCGTCCTCAGCTAACGGCGGTTAGCGTAGCGTGGCTGCCGCCGCCGGACGTGACGGGAATGAAAGGAGGTTTTTGTTCACCTGTACAGAATAAACGGTCCTTATCGAGAACCGCTGAGCCGTAGCGGGACAGTCTCCGCCTCCTCTCCTGCCCCAAGGAGGGGAAGGAATTTGAGGTCACACCTCCCAGGGGATTCTGGGAAAATTGTTGGGATTGAAACCAAAGCAGTGGTGGATTCAGAGAAAAGGACTGACACCATCAATTGATCATCATCATCCTCATCATCACAGAGCTGTTTGTTTTTGTGAGGATCAAATCAGCTGACCTTGGGGCGAGAGGCGGGGTCAGATGAGAGGCGGGGTCAGATGAGAGGCGGGGTCAGACGAGAGGCGGGGTCAGATGAGAGGCGGGGTCAGATGAGAGGCGGGGTCAAACCCTGGACAGATCACCAGTCCATAGTTTTTTAATTTTCCAGATACCACAAACGGTGGAGTGACGTCGTCACAGTAACAGAAGGTTTAAGTTACTGGTTTAACAAAGATATTCTTTAACTATTATTAACTGTGAGTTACCAGAACTAAATAAACTAACTTAATTAGATAGATTAACAATAACAACAACATAATCAACCACATCAAGTTGGCTTGAAAGGTTAATTTGTTTGGCTGGTCAGTTAGTTTGTTTTGAAAAGAAGTTGGTGGTTAGTTAGTTGGTTTTAAGGTTTGGTTTGTTGGTTGATCTGGCTGGTTGGTTTGGTTAGTAGGATTGGTTGGTTAGTAAGTCTGGTTGGTTGGTTAGTAGGATTGGTTGGTTGGTAAGTAGGTTGGTTGGTTTGTTAGTAGGTTAGGTTGGAAGTGATTTGGTTTTGCTGAAGTATTCAAGTATTAAAGGTGCAGTGTGAACATCAGTGCATCAGTCTCAGCTGTGCTCGACTGCTCGTGTCTGATGCACAGCTGTGCGTAGAATTTAAAGTAATTGCGCGAGTAAAACACACAGTGCTAATATTGAGTCTTTTTTTAAGTTTCATCAAATTCACATGCTCAAAGATAACGATCTTTAATTCTTGTCACTAATCTGACTCTAATAAAGTGATGATATTACAGTCAATGTTGTGCGGTTGAGAAGGTGCAGCTTTTAACGATCCATCCCAAATACTCCTCCTCCTCCTCCTCCTCCTCCTCCTCCTCCTCCTCCTCCTCCTCCTCCTCCTCCTCCTCCTCATCCTCTCTGGACAGACTGACTGACTGCAGCATCACGGCTCAAACATCAATAATGGAGTCTTAATGCGTCTCCTCTTCCTGCTGCAGATGAAATAACCCTCACAGACCCTGAGCTCCACACACACATGCAGAAACGAGGGAGAGAGACTGAGATCAGTGATGGTGGAGAATATTAATGTGTGAGCGGAGACGAGGACGAGTCGGTGTCCAGCAACTAGCTCAACTAGCTCAACGACCACGTCAACGTTTTACTCCCCAACAACAGTCAGAACGAGATGGATGAGTTTTTCGCTCCAGAAAATGTCCATCAGTGTTTTCCAAAACTTGTCCACAAACCACAATTATTCAGATTTAACTATTTATTTCTTACTCAGAGCAAAGAAAACGGATCATTTAAGAAGCTAAAAAACAGAATTTAACGAGCGATAAACTGTCGCGTCTTTACTCCAGATATTCTTTCCATATAACGTTTCCGTGACGGCTAACCGGGAAAAGACGTGCGTGTCGCAATGTTTACGTGCCGCGACACCGGAGTCCAGGCACCGTTTACCAGCTAGCTCCGTTAGCAGCATTAGCTCCTTTTAGCACCGTTAGCGCGCCTACAGTGGAACTGGAGCGGTCTGTTTATTATTAAGGAAAAGAGCAGCGCTAACAAATAACCAGCGTACCCGTGTACAGCGTATGTGTGCCTCTGTTTTTAAAGGTTAGCGTTACTTTACAGAAACGCGTCGTGCGTTAAAGCCGACTCCGTTAAACGCCATTGACGCGTTAACGTTTGACAGCACTAGTTTTTAGCTAATTCTTTTTGTTTTATAGATCTTTTATTTATTATTGTGTACAGCACTCTGGTTGTTTTTAAAGAGCTTTACACATAAAGTTGGACTGAATTGTATACGTCTGTATTCATGGACTGAGCTGACGTCGCTCCGAGTTCCGACTTAAATGAAACGCAGCGTGACTTTCTCTCCCTCGTCTTTCTTCCCATCTCTTGGCCCCGCCCCCGTGTCCCTCCAGGGGGCGTCCTCTCAGGCAGCATGAGCAGCATGAGCAGCATTAGCAGCAGCAGCAGCCTCTCAGGGAGACTCCGGGCCAGACTTCCTGGCTCCACTGCCATTGTTTGCTGGACTCTGCTCCTCGTCCCCAGTGACGGATTAGCATAAGAAAAAAAAAAAAACCTCTCCCTCCCTCCATCATCTACCTGGTTTAACTCCATCTTCATCTTAATCTCTTCTTCATCAGTTAACTAAAACAGTTGTTCGTGACAGACCTGGATGCTGATTGGCTCCTGAGTTTGATTGACTGAGGAGAACGAGCCGTGATTGACGGCGCTCAAACAGACGAGGCGTCTGCTCGCAGCGTCGTAAAAGAAAAAAAAGTATCGTAAAAGCAGCGCGACACAGTTTCAGAGCCCTGAGGTGTTTTTAAATCACTCCCATCGCCATGGTAACGGCTCCATACATCACCCGCACACACAGCGTCGCCTTTGTCTCGAGGCGGAGTCGTAAAAAAAAGCAAATACACTCAAGACCATAAAACAAAAACAGCATTATGATCATAAATCACAGGACGACTCCCTCTGAAGACCAGGTACAGGATACTAAGTAACCCTGACGCATAGATATATACATATATGTGTGTGTATATATACTGTATATATGTGTTATTATTTTGTTGTTGTAAGGTGCCTCCAAATAAAATGCATTATTATTATTATACACATACACGTATATACATATAAACATATATGTTTATATGTATATATACATATGTTTATATGTATATATACATATATATATACACACATATATATGTATGTATATACACATACATATGTATATATACGTATACACATATACGTATATATATACACATGTATATGTATACACACATATATACACATGTATATACACATATATACACACACACATGTATATACACATATATATATACACACATATATATACACACACATATATATATACACACACATGTATATACACATATATACACACACATGTATATACATATATACAGTATATATATATACACACACATATACATACATACATATAATCAATGTTTCTGTAAGTCTGGGTGACATTTACACTATAAATATACTGTAAAATACACTGTAAATAGTAAACTTAGTAAAATATAATCTACTGTTTATAATCTGTATTACCATGCTTTATTTGCACTGGTTCATAATACGGTTTATAATAAACAGAGTTTAGAGCTGATGATGATGATGATGATGATGATGATGATGATGATGATGCGTTCACTGACCTGCTGTA
>NC_139812.1:28544495-28546995 GCF_963457635.1 Microchirus variegatus | reverse complement strand
AGAGGGATCACTGCACTTTTGAGGCCGGAGGATTAAACGAGAGAGGAGGAGTTAATCCTGCTTTCATCAAACCAGACTGTTTCTGCTTCAAAGGCTGTGGGGGCGGAGCCTGTCTGAGCGGAGTCTGGCTGGGCGGAGTCTGCTGCGTGGCTAGTGGGAACACGGCAAAGTAAACAAATTTGTTTGTCTACTTTGACAACTCCCGCAAAAACTCATCACACAGCCCTAAAACTCAGTCCTCGGTCGCAGTTTCGGCGTTTGACGAAAGTTTCGCAAAAGTTAGCTCGGAGAGCGAGTAAAAGATCGGGTCGATCTCTGATTTACTCACAACGAAACAGAATTCCAAGTTTTTCGGCGCCAACGTTAACGCACGACACGTTTCCACGACGACTGACCGGAAAAAAAGACGCGCGTGACGTCATGTTTACGTGACTCCCGATTGTTAAAACGAGTCTCTAAAGTTAACGCTAAACTTTAAAAACAGACGCACACATACGCAGTACACAGGTACGCTAACGTTATTTGTTAGCGCTGCTCTTTTCCTTTAATAAACAGACCGCTCCAGTTTGACTGTAGGCGCGCTAACGGAGCTAAAAGGAGCTAATGCAGCTAAGGGAGCTAACTGGTAAACGGTGCCTGGACTACGGTGTCGCGGCACGTAAACATGACGCCATCCGTCAGTCGTCATGCGTTAGCGCACGTTAGCCTATTGCACAGCGCTAATATATAAAAGTATTAGAAAAAGTGAGACTGTTAGAAGCTAACAGGAAGGCGGCCATTTTGTACAAATTTTGCACATGCTGTACTTGAACGAGTTCCAGCAGCTACATCAACTTCAACTTAAGTGATCAAACGGTTCTGGCACTAGGGGGCGCCAGTAACGTCTTCATAGGTTAAACTGTAGCTTATTTAGCTCATTTATCGGCGTAAACAAAACACGCAAGACAAATAACACTTCCCGTCTCCTCCCACACAAGTTACATTTGTATGTACATTTTCAAAAACTAAACGCGTCAGGAGGAAGTGATGACTGCGCACAGGAAGTGGGGAATGTTGTGTGTCTGAATTATTCACTGTGATGGAGCGAGTGCATTTGAGGACGAAATCTACGAGATCTACGAGATCAATGACCATTAAAGGATGAGACGACCAACGTGACCTTCAACTGCCGTCAGGACGAGGAGAGTTTTATCCTTTAAATAATGAAAGATTGTGTGATTTTTCAGCTTCTTAAACGTGAACATAAATAAAACTAATCATTAAAACTGAATTATTTTAGTTCATGGACCTTTTCTCTCATTTTCTCTTGCTCGCGTCTTTACTTTACAAGCTCGCTTGTTCTTCGCGGAATCTCGCGTCAACGCTCGGAGAGAGCGAGAGACAGTGGACAGTGTCCGCAACACCGCTAGTAACCGTGTCTCCAGTAGGTGGCGCTGTAACAAACAAGGGAGATATATTTATGTATATATCAACTTTAAAATCAAAGCATTTTCAATGACCCGTGTCTATTTAGGAGCCTTGAAAGGCCGTTTTATTCTTGAATTCACAAACTTGCGCTGATCTTGCGATGCTGGTTTTCTGCTAAACAGACAGTAGGGGGCGGTAGAGACAGCCACATAATCACACAATGACTCTGAAGCCGCTTTAAATTAGGCTTTAAACCGTGTCATATGTGCACGCTCAACGCCACCTTCTCTGGTTAATTGTGTGTGTGTGTAGCAGCGCTATATAGCGCCACATACAGGCGTAGAACATGTACTACATTGTTGAGAGCAGGGGCCTCAAACTCAAAATGACCAGTGAACTTCTAGTCTGGTCAGGAGGGGGCCGTCTAGAGAAAAAAATCCAAAAGTTTGGGACTTTAGTGATTAGAAAATAAAATGTTATCTTGATAATCCATCATGATGCTGCATTTAGGATGATACTGCACACCATTTCAAAGTAAAAGTGTTTTTTTATATGTAGTTCACCAAAAAAACAATTTCTGACGCAAAATGAATATGAAAATAACGAAAACATTAAATCAAAATAACATGTAGCCTCGTAGAATTGAATGAAAACACCCGACAAGCTTCTATATAACAAATAAATGTCGAATTTAATATGTGCTAAATGTTATTATAAAACTAAGTAAGTTTAGGGCCACAAAATATCGAGGGCCGCAAGTTTGAGACCCCTGGTTTAGAGTCTTCTCTTTCGCGTTCGTGTTTATGGAAACGACGTCAAAGAAAAAGATCGTACAGCTAAAGTTCTCTTTCTCTTTTCCAACACGTATAGAGTGTGAAGCGGAGACTCTGTGTTTGATTTTTACAGATTATTCCTGGATTATTCCTGCAGCAGCAGCAGCAGCAGCATCGTTATCGTCACTGCTGAGGCGTCTCCACTTTCACCAGCACAGACACATTCCACTCACATCCCAGAGTCCTGGAGTCTGATCCTGGATCTGATCCTGGATCTGATCCTGGACCTGATCCTGGACTCTGGGTCTAACGACAGAACC
>NC_139812.1:28497240-28544295 GCF_963457635.1 Microchirus variegatus | reverse complement strand
GTGCACAAACCAGTTTTAAGAAGATATTCACAATTCAGAAACACACAACACACACATACACACACACACGAGCATGGCAGGTTAGTGCCTTGCTGGACGACAGTGCAGCATATCAACAGATCGGCAAGAGCTGGGAATCGACCGCTAAATTACCCTCACACATTTGTGACATAACACAGAGACGGGTTTTTAATCTGAGAAAACAACAACAAAAAAGACACGCCGACGTAAAAAGATGCAGGTTTGAGAAGTTAAAAGGCAACAAACGCACAAACGTTCATGTCCTCACTTGTTTGGTCAGCGTCGTAAAGAACGAGCAGTAAAAAAAAAAAAAACTTCCCCCGACAACTGACTTCACCAGAGACTCTCCTGATAACATCTACGATATCTTTAGAATGTGTTTCACGTCTTTATCTTCACTGTGAGACAGACTTTAACAACAGGAAACTGAAGTCTGTAAACCACTCACTCTCCCACACCAAAGCCCATAGAGAAAACCAGTGATTTTAGCTCACAGGGACACAGGAGCTGCTGGTCCTCTGCTGCCTCGTGTGGTCACTTTGTGTCACTAAATTATGTCTAAATTAAATATTTTAAAAGCCGAATTCATTAAAATCAGTCATTGTAAGTTAGTGATGGAGGCAGCAGTGGATCAACAACTCCTGTGAACTCCTGTGTCTCTGTGATGTTAAAATCACTGGTTTACCCTATGGACTTTGGTGTGGGAGTGTGAGTGGTTTAGAAACTTCCTGTTTCCTGTTGGAAAAGTCGGTCTCACAGTGAAATAAATACGTGAACAAAGACGCAGATATCGTAGACTTAGAGTGACTTTTGTAAAGTGTCTTAAACCTGTTTTAAGTAAATTATCTTCTTAAATAATGACAAAAACGTTATTCAGATGTTTTATTTCAACTGAAATATTCCATCTAATACGATATAAAAGGAAATGTTCATACGGTTAAATCACTGATGATAAACGATCAGTCAAAGTGGTTTTCAAAAACCCTTCTGTTGTGAGGGAGGAGCTTTCACCTGGAAAGTCCTTGGATTCCAGGTCCAGGACTGAACTGTGTGTGTGTGTGTGTGTGTGTGTGTGTGTGTGTGTGTGTGTGTGTGTGTGTGTGTGTGTGTGTGTGTGTGTGTCTGCAGAGTTAGTTCAAGCCAAGTTTCCACAAACACACTCCAGCAGCAGCAGCATTAAGTGGACTTTTCCTGGACACTGGTCTGGTCCTGGTACAGGGTTCAGGACTGGACCAGGTCTGCTGTCATCGTACAAGAATAGACCTCACACACACACACACACACAGGTTTGTGCAGCTATTCTTGTCGGGACTCTGCACCGACTTAACAAAGCCTTAAACCACTAACCTTAACCACAACGAGTTAATAACTAACCATAACCACAATTCACTACAAAACTACAGTTCCTCAGAAATGAGGTCCTGTCTCACGAGGACCAGGTTTTGGTCTCCATGAGGACTACTGGTCCTGACAAGGTACTTCAGGACAGCCTTGAATATTTAATCAATCTCATTAGCGGTACATCTACTACCTCAAGGGGGCAGCAACAACAAGCATTTACTTTGAAATGGAATTAAATGTACCAGGGTCCTTGAATACATCTCATGGCCAATAGAACTTAAGGCCGTCGAGGATCAAGAACTAATGCGTCCAGCAGAGAAAACTTTTAGTGCTGTCAAGCGTTAACGTTAACACACGACATGTTTCGCCTGATCGGAAAAAGACGTGCGTGACGTCATGTTTACGTAACTCCCGATTGTTAAAATTAGTCCCAAAAGTAACGGTAAATTTTAAAAACAGAAGCACACATACGCAGTTACACAGGTACGCTGGTTATTTGTTAGCGCTGCTCTTTTCCTTTAATAATAAACAGACCGCTCCAGTTCCACTGTAGGCTAACGCTAACGGCGCTAAAAGGAGCTAATGCAGCCAACGGAGCTAACTGGTAAACGGTGCCTGGACTCCGGTGTCGCGGCACGTAAACATGACGTCATGCGCGTCTTTTTCCGGTCAGTCGTCATGGAAACGGCGCCATGCGTTAAAGTGCATTAATGTCATACGAACAATAAAGGTTTGTGTTTTTTAAGTTAAAACATTTGAAGGTGTTTTTTTTGTCCTGTAGAAACACTGAGACAAACATGTCCAGCTTCATAGATTCCTGTTTTTGGATTAAAACGAGATTAAGTGGAAAATCAGCAGCTTTGTTTGACAAAATGAGAAGTTTAAAGATGCCTTTTTTTTCCAGTGTTTAACATCTAAAGGTGACATAAGAACAGATACATTCTTATTGTGTTCGTCTGTCTGTGGTCGGTCTGTCAGTCCGTCTGTTATTTCAGTCACAGATTCTGGGCTTGGCTGTGGAATGTACAGCTGTCTGACATATGGATAATGGTAGATTTTAATTTAACACACACACACACACACACACACACACACACACACACACAGGGAGGAGCTGAACGACAGTTTGTGGTAAAATAAAATAATCATATTGTGATTCTAAAATGTTTGTATTTGAGCAGTGATGATTAACCCTGTCATAATCACAATCGTGTTCATGTACACACACACACACACACACACACACACACACACACACACAGACACACTCTCTCTCTCACACACACAGACACACACACACTCTCTCTCTCTCACACACACACACACACACACAGTGACTGACTGACCCTCTGATACATGAAACCTCCATGTTTGATCTACTGATGGACATCGTCTGGTTACCAACCAAAATATATTAGTTAACAAAGACCAGCATCACTAACTAACAACACAACACAAATATACTAGTTAACAAAGACCAGCATCACTAACTAACAACACAAACATACTTGTTAACAGACCAGCATCACTAACTAACAACTAAAATAAATATACTAGTTAACAAACACCAACATCACTAACTAACAACACAACCGATATATACTAGTTAACAAAGACCAGCATCACTAACAACACAACACAAACATATTAGTTAACAAAGACCAGTAGATCTAAATAACAACCAAAATATACTAGTTAACAACGACCAGCATCACTCACTAACAAACAAAATATACTAGTTAACAAAGACCAGCATCACTAACTAACAACACAACCAAAATACACTAGTTAAAGACCAGCATCACTAACAACCAAAATATACTAGTTAACAAAGACCAGCATCACTAACTAACAAAACAACCAGAATATACTAGTTAACAAAGACCAGCATCACTAACAACACAACCAAACTATACTAGTTAACAAAGACCAGTATCAATAACAACACAACCAAACTATACTAACTAACAAAGACCAGCATCACTAACTAACAACACAACCAAACTATACTAGTTAACAAAGACCAGCATCACTAACAACCAAAATATACTAGTTAACAAACACCAACATCACTAACTAACAACACAACACAAACATACTAGTTAACAAAGACCAGCATCACTAACTAACAACCAAAATAAATATACTAGTTAACAAACACCAACATCACTAATTAACAACAAAGCCAAAACATAGTACACACCTTCAAACAACACATAACTAATACAACAACAACTAACCACAACCAGCTAAAAGCAGCAAACTGTATTAGTGTTAGCTGTTGTTAAAAAGTGCTAAAGTTATTTCAAATGTCAAATGTAATCCAATATTTAACGACAAAACCGTAAAGCTATAAATAACCACAACGACCGTTTATCTTCAAACGAGTTAGTGTCGGTTTAGGAGCTACGACGCTGACTAACTAGCTAACTAACTAACTAACGAGCCGAGCAGCAGCAGCAGCAGCAGCATCATGTAACTCAGCGGTGACGTGGTGAATACGTGAAAAGTTTATAAAACAAACACGAATAAATATTTTAACTCAACTCGATTCACGGTTTTTATAAACTGAGGCTAATTCAAACTGTTAGCAGAGATGCTAACGTGAAGTTTACTGGTTAGCTCGCTGGCGTCGTTTGAGTTTGGATTTAAAACAACAAACTAAAAAAAACAATGACAATAAAGTGTTTAAAATAACGAACTATGTCCGTGTTTTTTTTAGATTTAAATGTGAATAAACTCAGATTTTACTTTTAACTCCACACGAGAAACGGCAGCGACGTTAGCTAAAAGTGAAGAATGAGGCTAAAACTAGGTGAATGTTTACAGTCATGTCGTACGATATCGACGATAAATCAAGTGTTAGTCACAGCCCTGTGTGTTAAACTAAAAACAAACAACAACAACAACAACAACAGAGGGACAACGCTAACTTTTTTTAAACGCACGACAGAAACGAGAGGGCTCCGTCTATCACCTGAAATGAACCACGCACACACACACACAAAATCTGTTCACGCAATTCCCGACGGGTCACGGTGTAAATTAACACAAAAACACGGAACAAACACCGCAACACAACTTAAACACACCGTGAAGTGACGTCAAAACACGCGAGTGACGTGATTTATGTTCAGTTTTACGGTGTTAACGACTAAAGAAAGAGTGAGACGGTGTAACGGAGAGAGTCGCGTTCCTCACCGGGACATAGTCGCGTCCGGAGCCGCAGACACACACAGGGAGAGGGGGGGGGGTGCAGCGGAGGATCGATGCCGCTTCCACGGCTCTTCACCCCGGCGTGATTCACTGGCGCTGCCGTGGACGCGGTTTCATCCCAGTTAATCCACGTTGTTATAATCCCACGGTTTAAAAAAAAACAACAACAAAACACGGAGAGATTAGAGAAGAAACGACAAAAGTTCCCCGCGAATCTTCTCCTTCTTCTCTCTCTCTCTCTCTCTCTCTCTCTCTGATGATGGAGGGAGCGAATTCCAGCCGTAACAAAGATCGTCTCTGGTCGGAGAGAGGGAGAGAGATGGCTCACTCAGTGGCGGCTCCACAAACACGAATCGGCGACCAAAAAAGTTAGCGTTTTGAATGTGGAGAAAAATATGACCAAAAAAAGTAATTTCTTCTGTTTGTGGTTTAAAATTTGACAAAAACAAGTCATACTTCTGTATGTGGTTTAAAAATAATTTGAGTTAAAAAGTCACATTTCGGTATGTCGACCAAAATTTGACCAAAAAGTCAAAATTTGTCGTGCAAAATTTTACCAAAAAAAGTCATAGTTCGTGTGTCGACCAAAATTTTACCAAAAAGTCAAAATTTTGTCGACCAAAATTTTACCAAAAAGTCAAAATTGTGTTGACCAAAATTTTACCAAAAAGTCAAAATTGTGTCGACCAAAATTTTACCAAAAAGTAATCGTTTTGGTATGTGGTTCAAAATTGGACAAAAAAAACTTATTTTGGTATGACCAAAAGGTCAAAATTTTGACCAAAAGGTCAAAATTTTGTCGACCAAAATTTGACCAAAAAGTCAAAATTGTGTCGACCAAAATTTTAACAAAAAGTAATCGTTTTGGTATGTGGTTCAAATTTGGACAAAAAAAATCTTATTTTGGTATGTCGACCAAAATTTTACCAAAAGGTCAAAATTTTGTCGACCAAAATTTCAACAAAAAGTCAAAATTTTGTCGTCCAAAATTTTACCAAAAAGTAATCGTTTTGGTATGTGGTTCAAAATTGTACAAGAAATCATATTTTGATATGTCGACCAAAATTTTATCAAAAAGTCAAAATTTGTCGTCCAAAATTTGACAAAAAAAAGTCATTGTTTTGAATGTGGTAAAAAATTTGACCAAAAAAAGTCATACTTCAGTATGTGGTTAAAAATTCGGCATAAAAAAGGTCAAAATTTGTCGTCCTAAATTTGACAAAAAAGTAATCGTTTTGAATGTGGTAAAAATTTGACAAAAAGTCATACTTGGGTAAAAGTCATGGTTCCGTATGTTGACCAAAATTCTACCAAAAAGTCAAAATTTGTCGTCCAAAATTCTAAATTTGACAAAATTAAAAGCAATTCTGTGCATCTGGTGTCACAGCTTTGCGGTTTTACATTAGACAATATCACGATATCACCACGTTTATAGCGGTGCTGTCGCTTAGCTGGTTAAAGCTCCTGTCTAGTAAACAGGAGATCCTGGGTTCAAATCCCAGCAGTGCCTTTAGATTACAGTTATAAAGCTCGATTATTCTGGATTATGGATATTAAGTCACTAAATAAATAAATCATCTGCCAGAATCAGTGCTGTAAAACTACAGTCCCTTTAAAAATTATTTTGTCTCCCAAACCTGAGGCAGAGTGAGAGGTCTCTGTTCTTTGTCTGACTCTGTGATTCTCAGACTGAAGCGGCTCAGGCGCCCTCTAGTGTTCGTTACAGGAACGACTTATAATGAAGTCATTATTATTCATAATATTCATGAGTTTTTTTGGGTGTTACTGTAGTTTTTTATGTTGCAACTGTTTGGTCTGAATAAAAGAAGCAAAGATGACGCATGAACCTGATGTAGAAGTGAAAGAGGAACTCATGTGTTCATACGTTCATGTTTTCATTGTGATGAAACTTCAGCTTTTTTAAAGGTCCAGTACGTAACATTTACAAAGGTTGTTTGTATAAGTTTATAATAATAATAAAAAAAACCTGTTTGGTTTTCATTTGTATCAGAAATGTCTCAAACCTGTCTTAGGCTAGCTACTGTTAGCAATACAAGTCCAGATTTACAAGATTAAAAGTGTCAAATGTACGAGAAAATAAAGTCGCAGATTTACGAGATTAAAAGCGTCAAATGTCCGAGAAATAAAAACGCAGATTTACGAGATTAAAAGTGTCAAATATACAAGAAAATAAAGTCGCAGATTTACGAGATTAAAAGTGTCAAATACCATGTAAGGACCTCCCCCATGTAAGGACCGCCCCCATGACCTAGTCGGAAATCACAAGTCCCGACTACAAATGAAACGCATCATAAGACTTTTTACTTTACGGAGGCGGCCATCTTGTTTCTACGGAAGCCTGGACAAAATGGACAAATCAGCCAGTTTGCGACGGTCACATTTCACCACTAGATGTCGCTAATTCTCACAAAAGAAACGGTGAAAAGAAAACACGACAAATGTTTCCGAGTGTTTGAAGTGCAATTTATTCAACTTCTCAAACCTGTCAATCAAAGGAAGCACAGACGCTGAGGCAGTGACATCATCACGTGAGCTGTGACATCATCACGTGTTAAACAGCTGACAAACTAACAGTGACGTTCATGCTGCTACAAACTGTGACACAATGTTCTGCATGCACTCATTCACACATTCACCCTCTCACACACACACACACACACACACACACACACACTGTATAAAATATTATTTTCAAGCAGCAAAACCTTTAAAAACCAGGACGTGTTCACACATGAGTTAAAACTGTGTATTTAAAAGTGTGAAATTACAAATTAAAAACATTATTACTTCAATTATAACAAGATTTTACACTTTATAGGAGAAAAATCTTCAATATTGTGTCTTTTTTTGTGATTTGAGAATCTTTGTCATAATGAAACCATGATCGTTTCAAAGGCAGCAGGTGAAAAGATGTGATTGACAACATTTACAGTGGAGTTAGAAAAAATCTAAATGTGAAGCCAAACAAAGAGAAAAATAATAACAATAATAACAATAATAATAATAAAGCGATGAGCACTTAGCGCAGCAGTGACGATACATTAGCTTTCAATAAATATCACACAATAAATATTAAATTCAAGGCAATTGACGTAAAACAGGGGATCGTCAGCGTAACAAGAGACTTTGATGAAGTGAACTGGAGCCGGAGCCGGAGCCGGAGCCGGTTTTTTCAACCATCGCGTTGACATTTTAACAAATAGGAAAATAATACAAATAGTTCTCATCGTTAATATCGTGACTGGAAACAGATTTTGTCAGTTTAGTGTAAAAATAATAGTTTAACGTATTATTGCGTATTTTTACACCGCATTTGAAAACTTCCTGAAGAATTTCCCCACAAAAAAATCGGATCCGAGTTTTATAGCAAAAATATGACGTTAAATAATTAATAAGAATTCACCTCCTTCAAGTTCACAGTCAGACCACTTCACTCCAGACTAGCACCAGGTCTAACCCAGTCCAAGACCAAGACTCAGACCAAGACCGAGTCCGAGTTCAGACTGTGAAAAGAGGCCATTTTCTCTTTCAAAGCAAAATTAAACAACAAACAAAAAAACCAGCTAGTTCTCGTGTCTACGCAGACGTCGTGTTTCGTTAAAGATTTTTGTTTATAAACGATTAAAAAAATTAAAAATAGGCAGAAAATGAGTCGGAGACGCGACGACGACAAAAACCACAGCTGCTGTTTCACGTACGGAGTCAAAATTTAATCAAAACAACAGAGAAAAAGTCTCAATATACGAATAATTGCTGTATATTGTAATTATACTGTATACTGTATTATTATAATTTAGCGTTTGAATTAAGATTGAGTCTAAATAACTTAATCTGGGTTATAATAATATTTCTGTTTGTGTTGATGTTTTGATCATTTCAGACTCCGTACACGAGGAACTGAGCGTCACGTGGACATCAGGTCGATTCAGGTAAGAAACAAAAAACAAACAAAACAAAACTAGAGTTCGTAATAAAACGATAAACGCTAAAACATCGTGACTTTGTAGCCGAATCATCAGTCAGCGTCGTGTTCAACAACAACAACAACAACAACAACAAAAAAGAGCGTATTCTTCGTGAAAGAGCGTCTGCGAACAGTCGCGGGCGTGTGTTCTGTGTTGCGTTGCGGTGGGCGGCGTCGCCCCCCTGTGGTGGAGCGGCAGATCCACAGGCGTTCACACGTTGATGGCGTGAGCGTGTTTCTTACACAGAGGTTTGTCTTTCTTTGAGTAGAAGGGTTGACCCTCCAGGTTCACGTGACACACCTGCACAACGTTAAACACAGAAATATACGCAGATAAATGCCGTTATTCACCATTTTGAGTTCAGAATCTAATTTTTTTTAGGTTTTGGTCGAAAAAACAAACACAAACCTCATTTCCAGAAAAGTTAGGACACAAAAAACTGCGACAAATGGTCAAATCTGTCATTTTTTTTGTCCACACGTTACGATGAATCTGTGCTGATCTGACACAACGTTTTATACGTACACAGAAGAGAGAAAAGAAAGAATCTGCCGTGACGCTATTGTTAGCGATGATGTCGCTGTCACTGATGCTAAAACAATCGTTAGTGATCGTCAGATCGACAGTTCGTCAAATCATCGGAAACTCTTTATAACTGCAAAAAAAAACTCAACTCTAATTTTGTCTGATCAAACTTGGAATGACTTGAAATTTACCATCGTAATAGTCGGCATCGAAAATATTCGCAAACCTCTTAAGGAATAATTTTCATGAATTTTTGAAATTCATGAAATGATCCATTTACCCTGATGCACTTTGACAGTGAACTGACTTTCTTCTCGAAAACAAAAAGTATCTCGGAATGACTTGAAATTTACCATCATAATAGTCGACATCGCCCTGAACAAGGATCTGTTGAAAATATTTGCAAATCTTTTAAAGAAAATTTTTCATGAATTTTTGAAAATCATGAAATGATCCATTTGCCCTGATGCACTTTGACAGTGAACTGACTTTCTTCTCGAAAACAAAAAGTATCTCGGAATGACTTGAAATTCACCATCATAATAGTCGGCATCGCCCTGAACAAGGATCTGTTGAAAATATTTGCAAACGTCTTCAGGAATAATTTTAATGAATTTTTGAAAATCAGGAAATGATCCATTTGTCCTGATGCACTTTGACAGTGAACTGACTTTCTTCAAAAAAACAAAAAGTATCTCGGAATGACTTTAAATTTAAAATTATTAAAGTCTGCATCGCCCTGAACAAGGATCAGTTGAAAATGTTTGCAAATCTTTTAAGGAATAATTTTAATGAATTTTTGAAATTCTTGAAATGATAAATTTGTCCTGATGCACTTTGACAGTGAACTGACTTTCTTCTCGAAAACAAAAAGTATCTCTGAATGACTTGAAATTTACCATCATAATAGTCTGCATCGCCCTGAACAAGGATCTGTTGAAAATATTTGCAAATCTTTTAAGGAATAATTTTCATGAATTTTTTTAAATTCAGGAAAAAGTACGCGTGTTTTCTCTCCGCAGCCACAGAATTGTACTTTCATTTGTTTATATCTCCGCCCACTTTTCACAGACCTGAGGTTTGTTCATTAAACAGGATTATATTTAAATGATAGTATTATATTATCACACGTAAATGATAGAAAGGTTAAAGATGAAAATCTTACGGCGCAGATGAAGCAGGTGTCGTGCCAGGTGTGACCCAGAGCCTCGATGAACTTATCACCAGCTTCCACAGGAAAGTCACAGCCGTGACACTTGGTGCTGAAGAGGGCGACGTAATCTGACAGAAACACAGATTACACATGACCTCTGACCTTTCAACTCAATTTAACAAGGAAAAAAACCTCATAGAATCAATAACATTAGCTCGTACAATCAAGCTATACCTTCAACATCCATCTTAACTAGTGTTATAGCTTGGTGGAACATTAGTTAGCCATCTATCCTAGCTAATTAACAACTAATTTAGCTAGGAAGCATCTATCCAGCATCTGTGCTAGCTAGTTAACCACCTATATTAATTAGTTAACATCTATCTTAGTTAGCATCTATTAACCCATCTACCATAGCTAGGCAGTCATCTATCCTAGCTAGTTAGCCACCTATATTAGTTAGTTAACATCTATTTTAGTTAGCATCTATTAACTATCTTAGCTAGGCAGTCATATATCCTAGCTTGTTAGCCACCTATATTAGTTAGCTAACATCTATTTTAGTTAGCATCTATTAACCCAACTATCTTAGCTAGTCAGTCATCTATAACTAGGTAATAACTTAATGAGCTAACCATCTGTCTTCGCTAGATAAGATCTATGATAGCTACTAACTAACATGGTGAGGCAGCATCTACCTTAGCTAGTTAGCGACCTATATTAGCTAGTTAACATCTATCTTAGCTAGGCAGTCATCTATCCTACCTAGTTAGGATCTATCCTAGCTACTAACTAACATGGCTAGGTAGCATCCACCTTAGCTAGTTAGCGACCTATATGAGCTAGTTAACATCTATCTTAGCCAGTTAGCCTCTATATTAGCTAGTGAACAACTGTCTTATCTAGTTAAACATATTTACTAGTCAGCACATCAAGTTATCCACCTATATGAACTAGCTGACACGTCTTTTAGCTAGTTAGCAGCTTTCTATCCATCTATGATGAGTCATGTGACCAGTGTGACAAACGCTGACTCAGCACCTTTCTCACAGTACGGTTCTCCATCCTCCATGTGGAACAGACTGTTTCCAAACGCTGTTCCACAGGCGGCGCAAACGAAACAGGTGGTGTGCCACGTCTGACGCAGGGCGTGCATCACTTCCTGTTACACACACACACACACACACACACACACACACACACAAAAACAGGTTCAGTTTAATGGTCTCACAAATATAAACAAATAATCCAGTAGAGAAAGTCTGTTTAAAGTCTAGATAATATTTTTCAAGTTTCAGACTCAAATGGTCAGATTTCCAGGTGTGAACTCTCTCAGGTGTGAACTCTCTCTCAGGTGTGAACTCTCTCAGGTGTGAACTCTCTCAGGTGTGAACTCTCTCTCAGGTGTGAACTCTCTCACAGGTGTGAACTCTCTCAGGTGTGAACTCTCTCTCAGGTGTGAACTCTCTCTCAGGTGTGAACTCTCTCAGGTGTGAACTCTCTCACAGGTGTGAACTCTCTCAGGTGTGAACTCTCTCTCAGGTGTGAACTCTCTCAGGTGTGAACTCTCACAGGTGTGAACTCTCTCAGGTGTGAACTCTCAGGTGTGAACTCTCTCAGGTGTGAACTCTCTCTCAGGTGTGAACTCTCTCTCAGGTGTGAACTCTCTCACAGGTGTGAACTCTCTCTCAGGTGTGAACTCTCTCACAGGTGTGAACTCTCTCAGGTGTGAACTCTCAGGTGTGAACTCTCTCAGGTGTGAACTCTCTCAGGTGTGAACTCTCTCAGGTGTGAACTCTCTCAGGTGTGAACTCTCTCTCAGGTGTGAACTCTCTCAGGTGTGAACTCTCAGGTGTGAACTCTCTCAGGTGTGAACTCTCTCAGGTGTGAACTCTCTCTCAGGTGTGAACTCTCTCACAGGTGTGAACTCTCTCAGGTGTGAACTCTCTCTCAGGTGTGAACTCTCTCTCAGGTGTGAACTCTCTCTCAGGTGTGAACTCTCAGGTGTGAACTCTCTCACAGGTGTGAACTCTCTCAGGTGTGAACTCTCTCTCAGGTGTGAACTCTCTCTCAGGTGTGAACTCTCTCAGGTGTGAACTCTCTCTCAGGTGTGAACTCTCTCACAGGTGTGAACTCTCTCAGGTGTGAACTCTCTCTCAGGTGTGAACTCTCTCTCAGGTGTGAACTCTCTCAGGTGTGAACTCTCTCAAAGGTGTGAACTCTCTCAGGTGTGAACTCTCTCTCAGGTGTGAACTCTCTCAGGTGTGAACTCTCACAGGTGTGAACTCTCTCAGGTGTGAACTCTCAGGTGTGAACTCTCTCAGGTGTGAACTCTCTCTCAGGTGTGAACTCTCTCTCAGGTGTGAACTCTCTCACAGGTGTGAACTCTCTCTCAGGTGTGAACTCTCAGGTGTGAACTCTCTCACAGGTGTGAACTCTCTCAGGTGTGAACTCTCAGGTGTGAACTCTCTCAGGTGTGAACTCTCTCAGGTGTGAACTCTCTCAGGTGTGAACTCTCTCAGGTGTGAACTCTCTCAGGTGTGAACTCTCAGGTGTGAACTCTCTCAGGTGTGAACTCTCTCAGGTGTGAACTCTCTCTCAGGTGTGAACTCTCTCACAGGTGTGAACTCTCTCAGGTGTGAACTCTCTCTCAGGTGTGAACTCTCTCTCAGGTGTGAACTCTCTCTCAGGTGTGAACTCTCAGGTGTGAACTCTCTCACAGGTGTGAACTCTCTCAGGTGTGAACTCTCTCTCAGGTGTGAACTCTCTCTCAGGTGTGAACTCTCTCTCAGGTGTGAACTCTCTCTCAGGTGTGAACTCTCAGGTGTGAACTCTCTTAGGTGTGAACTCTCTCAGGTGTGAACTCTCACAGGTGTGAACTCTCAGGTGTGAACTCTCAGGTGTGAACTCTCTTAGGTGTGAACTCTCTCAGGTGTGAACTCTCACAGGTGTGAACTCTCAGGTGTGAACTCTCTTAGGTGTGAACTCTCTCAGGTGTGAACTCTCTTAGGTGTGAACTCTCTCAGGTGTGAACTCTCACAGGTGTGAACTCTCAGGTGTGAACTCTCTTAGGTGTGAACTCTCTCAGGTGTGAACTCTCAGGTGTGAACTCTCTTAGGTGTGAACTCTCTCAGGTGTGAACTCTCACAGGTGTGAACTCTCAGGTGTGAACTCTCTTAGGTGTGAACTCTCTCAGGTGTGAACTCTCTCAGGTGTGAACTCTCAGGTGTGAACTCTCTCTCAGGTGTGAACTCTCAGGTGTGAACTCTCAGGTGTGAACTCTCAGGTGTGAACTCTCAGGTGTGAACTCACCCCCATGACCTTGGTGTTACAGCGAGCGCAGGTCGGGGCGAAGAACTCCTCGTAGCAGTTCTCACAGTAAACGTTGTTCTGCTCTTCCACGAAGCTAACGTCAGCTAGCGACACGTGACAGTAGTGACAGTTAAACTCCTCCGGGTGCCACGAACGACCGAGCGCCACCAGGAACGGTCCCCTGGAAACAAGAGCGCCGCGGTCATGTGATACGTACATTATAAATACTTTTACCTCACATGGATATTTATACGTAATAATGTAGTTTTACCTGATGACGCTGTTGCAGTGCCCGCACAGAGGTGTGCGGCTGCTGGCAGCAAATCTCTCCGCCCTCTGGGCCACGCCCCTCGCCACAGGAGGGAAGTTGGCGGGGCTGGGAGTGATGGGGGCGGGGCTAGGAGCGGCGTGCCCAGCGGGGGAGGGGTTGGGGATGTAAGCCGGTGGAGGGGGCGCGGCCTGGGGCAGCGGCGGCGGCACCTTCATGGTGGTGGTGGTGGTTTTGCTCGGGTCGAACTTATCGGCAAAGTTGGTGTCGCTCACCCACGGCGGTCGGTTTCCAGAGGCGGAGCCAGCGGCGGCGGCGGCGGCAGAGGGAGGGGGCGGGGCTGGGGCGGCGACTGGTGGGCGGGGCTGAGGCACTGGAGCCGGAGCCGGAGCTGGAAGAGAGGGAAACTTTAAAGGGGTTCAGGTGCTTTCAGCCATGCTACAGGGTTTCCCTGACACACAGTCAGGGGGCGCTCTCACGCAAAACGAATGCTTAAGTATGTGTTAATAAATCAGCTCGTCGGCGCCCTCACCAGGTTGGGCGGGGTAGATGCAGGCGGAGCTCACCACCTTCGAAGAGGCGGAGCCAATTGGGATCTGAATGGAACTCTGCTGAGTGGGCGGGGCATGTTGCTGATGGTACTGCTGTGGGGGAGGCTGGTACTGTGGTGGAGGCGGGGCCTGTTGTGGGTGTGGCTGGTACTGTTGTGGAGGCGGGGCCTGTTGTGGGTGTGGCTGGTACTGTTGTGGAGGCGGGGCCTGTTGTGGGTGTGGCTGATACTGTTGTGGAGGTGGGGCCTGTTGTGGGTGTGGCTGATACTGTTGCGGGTGTTGCTGGTACTGTTGTGGAGGCGGGGCCTGTTGTGGGTGTGGCTGGTAATGTTGTGGAGGCGGGGCCTGAATGTGCTGACTGAAGAGGAAGAAGAAGAAAAGTGATGACAACAAAATCAACGTCTAAATCTATCAGAACGTTTTTGTCACTGTTGATGTTTCCTGTTTAGTAAATAAAAAGAAAATACATTGAAGAGTAAACATGACACAATACAACCATCAAACACAGCCAACCTGTTGTTGTTGTTGTTGTCCATCCAACATCCATCATCCATCCAACCATCAAACACAGCCAACAGTACTGTTGTTGTTAGCAGGGAGCCATCCATCATCCATCCATCCAACATCCATCATCCATCAATCCATCTATCCAACATCCATCCATCATCCATCCAACCAACCAATCATCCATCGTCTAACATATATTCATCAATCCATCCATCCAACCAATCATCCAACATTCATTTATCGATCCAACATCCATACAACCATCCATTTATCATCCACCCACCCAACTATCCATCCATCATGCATCCAACCAACTATCAATCCAACATCCAACCAACCAACCATTCATCCAACCAACCAACCATCCATTCATCCATCCAACCAATCATCCATTCATCCATCCAACCAACCAACCAACCAACCATTCATCCATCCAACCAACCAACCATTAATCCAACTATCCATCCAACCAACCAACCAACCATCCATTCATCCATCCAACCAACCAACAATCAATCCAACATCCAACCAACCATCCATCATTCATCCAACCAACCAACCAACCAACCAACCAACAATCCATCATCCATTCAACCAACCAACCATCAATCCATCATCCAACCAACAATCCAACATCCAACCAACCAACCATCAATCCATCATCCAACCAACCAACCAACCAACAATCCATCATTCATCCAACCAACAATCCATCATTCATCCAACCAACCAACCAACCAACAATTCATCATCCATTCAACCAACCAACCATCAATCCATCATCCAACCAACAATCCAACATCCAACCAACCAACCATCAATCCATCATCCAACCAACCAACCAACAATCCATCATCCATCCAACCAACCAACCAACCAACAATCCATCATTCATCCAACCAACCAACCAACAATCCATCATTCATCCAACCAACCAACCAACAATCCATCATTCATCCAACCAATCAACCAACAATCCATCATCCAACCAACCAACAATCCATCCATCATTCATCCAACCAACCATCAATAAATCCATCCATCAATAAATCCATCCATCAATAAATCCATCCATCAATAAATCCATCCATCCTCACTGGTAATAAAGGAAGTATAAAAACTAGACCTGGACATTTTCACATTAAAACGTTTAAATCTCATCACATTTCACAAAATAAAAATAGTAAAAACAAAATGGCCGCCATCAGCACGATCAATGTGACTCTTCACAAACAAACAAACTCAGCAGACGCTGGATTTTCCCAGCAGGACACGAACACAACACAAAACCAGACTGTCGTCGACATAAAAACACTCAGACTACATCACTGCAGCTCACCTCTCTGCCCTGTAGGCGGCGCTAATGTACAATAAGGTGGGTTTCATCCATCCATTCATTCAGACGTCACATGAGTTAAAAAAAAATCATGCAAAAACCAAAATGCTCAGTTTTTGTGAAAATGTGAAAATATTTATTTCTTTTACTCCAAAGCAAACCTTTAGTTTTTCCTTTATTTGAATGAAAAATGTTATTTACTCAAAATAAAATAACCTGTTACGTTAAAATACTTCCTTCTGTTCTTTAATAAAGAATCAATGTGTTTTTATTATTTTAAGTTCATTGTCCTTGTGTTTGATTGTGATTATTTGTAATGAATATTATCACCTCGTGTTTTGTCTCCAATGTAAACAGGAAGTGTCAAACCTTTCCGTTACCATGGTTACCTTCATATATATCAAACATGTTGTTCATATTTCCAACGTCATAACATTTGACATCATTTTACTGATTGATTTCTGTCGCTCACAAAGTGATTTTGTGGAGTTAGAAGAAGAAAAACACTCTTTTATTGATGGACGAAGAATGAAGTCGTTTGGTTTACGTCAGGGCGATCGACCAGGACTGTAATGGAGGGATGATTAAATAAAAGAGAGAGAGAGAGAGAGAGAGAGAGAGAGAGAGAGAGAGAGAGAGAGAGAGAGAGAGCTCCATCCATCAGTGCAGAGACAGGAGGGGGAGGGGCTAACCACAGATCTCTACACTGCAAAATAATCACTCTTATTTTTTATTCCTAAAAAGAAAAATAATCTTATTTTAAGACAAAATATCAAACAATCATCAGAGAACAGAGAGTTTTTATCTCTGGATTTTCAACATTTTTTTTTACTTTTGTTATAATTTTCTGTGCTCAAACCAAAGCTAACCCAGCCCAGCAGCTCCCTCTCCTGGTAGAACATGGTCATTACATAACATTGAGTTCCCTCAGACTTTGATTGACTGAATGTTTTTAATTATCATTAAAAGCTTCTTCTTTTTTACTCACTTTCATCTAATTCTTGTTATTTTTTGTTGCCTAAAAGATTATATATATATATATATATATATATATATATATATATACATGTGTGTATATATACATGTGTGTATATATATATGAATATATATATATATGAATATATATATGTATATATATAAAATGGAAAAATATAAAATTAACCTTTTTTTATTGTTATTTCTTTTATAACTTCTTGAACGTAAAGTCTGGCTAACGTTATGTGTCGTTCACTCAGTGCTGTCCCCTACTGGAACCTGTGTACATTGTTGCTTCAATGTTTTTTTTCACATAATGAAAAATAAAATTCATTTTATTTTCATCAGTGAGCTTCATCATTGCTAACGACGCTAACAACGCTAATGTCGCTAACGTCGCTAACACCGCTCACGTCACTTTGACCTGAAGGGGGCGTCGTCTTATAGGTGAGGTGTTGGGTTGAGTTGTGTTTTGGAGACGTGGAGGTGGGCGGGGCTGCAAGTGGCGGTGGTGGGGGCGGGGCAAGTGAACAGGTGAGGTGAGGAGCTTGAGGGGGCGGGGTCAGTCTACGGCCTACCTGCTGTCCGTCAACGCCTCCTTCTCCTCTGATGCTGCGAGAGAAACAGTAACAGGAAGTGACTTCATGTTCTTTACACAACACGTTACAAATGACCAAGATGTTGACCCACTCACTCTCCCACACCAAAGCCCATAGAGAAAATCAGTGATTTTAGCTCACAGGGACACAGGAGCTGCTGGTCTGCTGCTGCCTCGTGTGGTCACTTTGTGTCACTGAGGTTATTCTGAGGGAGGTTTTTCAAAAGCCGAATTGACAAAATCAGTCATTGTAACTTAGTGATGGAGGCAGCAGTGGATCAACAACTCCTGTGAACTCCTGTGTCTCTGTGATGTTAAAATCACTGATTTACTCTATGGACTTTGGTGTGGGAGAGTGAGTGACTTTGGTGTGGGTTCTTTTGAGTGAAGATCCACATCAGATTAAGTCTACGACATCTGAAGAACACGTTCACGTCTTTATTTCACTGTGAGACAGACTTTAACAACAGGAAACTGAAGTTTGTAAACCACTCACTCTCCCACACCAAAGTCCATAGAGAAAATCAGTGATTTTAACATCACAGAGACACAGGAGTTCACAGGAGTTGTTGATCCACTGCTGCCTCCATCACTAACTTACAATGAGTTATTTTGTCAATTCGGCTTTTGAAAATCTTCATTTATATTTATTTAAGTGACACAAAGTGACCACACGAGGCAGCAGCAGACCAGCAGCTCCTGTGTCCCTGTGAGATAAAGTCACAACTTCAGTTTGTGACAGCGTCAGGTAAAGGGAACTCACCGGACTCCTCGGTTCCGGTCATGTGGGCCAGGACCCGGAAGGACTTGGACTGCATGTTGATGCTGCGGCGTCCGCTCTCCGGGTCCAGATCCGGGTCTTTCTCTGCGCCGTGGACGGCCCGATAGACGAGGGAGGCGGCGTCTACAGGACGCTCTTTCACTATGACACCGCTGAAGCCACGCCCCCCACCACCCCCACAGGCCACGCCCACCCCGACAGAGTCAGAACAAATACAATTGAGTTTTGCATGAAGTGAAGACGTAAACATTGACACGACAGTGTTTAACGCGAGCGGAACAAGGAGAACAGAGGGCGGAACATTCAGGTTTAAATTTTACATTTATTTTATATTTTTGAACGTTTCTGTTGTCAGTTGTCATCAAAGCTCGATTCACAACTTCTCCATTGAATGGACGTCCGTGTGCAGTTGCTCGGTACAACAGCCAGTAGGAGGCGCCATAGAGGTGGAGTTCTCTCTCTATCGACTTGATTGATGCCACGATGAACGGTTATGATGAAAATATGAACGGATATTTGGCGTTTTGTTCAGTTTTTGTGAATTTTTTTGTGTATTTTTTTTTTACGACATTTCAGGGGTGTACACACACACACACACACACACACACACACACACACACACACACACACACCTCATGAAGAATGAAACTGTAAAAATGTAAAACTCACAGATTTGCTGCATTCAAAGACTGAGATCAACGTCGGAAAAGTCACAACTTCACCACATGACGACAAACAGGTGCAGCAGCAGCAGCACACACAGCAACAACAACAACAACTACAACAACAACAACAACCAGCAGCAGCAGCTGGAGACAACGTTATAAAACATCACGACTGAAGAGCAAAGATCAGATGAAGGAGAATCATGATCTCAAATCATTTCTCAAATCAAACTTTATATATAAATCACTTTAAAACAGTCACAGTGAATCATATTGCTGTACAGAAGAAATAAAACACAGTATCTCGACGTATATCGACGTATATCATCGTATATCATCGTTTCTCATCGTATATCATCGTATCTCATCGTATATCCTCGTATCTCATCGTATATCATCGTATATCATCGTATATCATCATATATCCTCGTATCTCATCGTATATCATCGTATCTCATCGTATATCATCGTATATCATCGTATATCATCGTATATCCTCGTATCTCATCGTATATCATCGTATCTCATCGTATATCATCGTATATCATCGTATCTCATCGTATATCATGGTTTCTCATCGTATCTCATCGTATATCATCGTATATCATCGTATCTCATCGTATATCATCGTTTCTCATCGTATCTCATCGTATATCATCGTATATCCTCGTATCTCATCGTATATCATCGTATCTCATCGTATATCATCGTATATCATCGTATCTCATCGTATATCATGGTTTCTCATCGTATCTCATCGTATATCATCGTATATCATCGTTTCTCATCGTATATCATCGTATATCATCGTATATAATCGTATCTCATCGTATCTCATCGTATATCATCGTATATCATCGTTTCTCATCGTATATCATTGTATATCATCGTATATCATTGTATATCATCGTTTCTCATCGTATATCATTGTATATCATCGTTTCTCATCGTATATCATTGTATATCATCGTATATCATTGTATATCATCGTTTCTCATCGTATATCATCGTTTCTCATCGTATATCATCGTTTCTCATCGTATCTCATCGTATATCATCGTTTCTCATCGTATATCATTGTTTCTCATCGTATCTCATCGTATATCATTGTATCTCATCGTATATCATCGTTTCTCATCGTATATCATCGTTTCTCATCGTATATCATCGTATATCATCGTATATCATCGTATCTCATCGTATCTCATCGTATCTCATCGTTTCTCATCGTATCTCATCGTATATCATCGTATATCATCGTATATAATCGTATCTCATCGTATCTCATCGTATATCATCGTATATCATCGTATATAATCGTATCTCATCGTATCTCATCGTATATCATCGTATATCATCGTTTCTCATCGTATATCATCGTATATCATCGTATCTCATCGTATATCATCGTATATCATCGTTTCTCATCGTATATCATCGTATCTCATCGTATATCATCGTTTCTCATCGTATATCATCGTATATCATCGTATCTCATCGTATATCATCGTTTCTCACCGTATATCATCGTATATCATGGTATATCAAGGTATATCATCGTTTCTCATCGTATATCATTGTATCTCATCGTATATCATCGTATATCATTGTATATCATCGTTTCTCATCGTATATCATCGTTTCTCATCGTATATAATCTTATCTCATCGTATCTCATCGTATATCATCGTATATCATCGTTTCTCATCGTATATCATCGTATCTCATCGTATCTCATCGTATATCATCGTTTCTCATCGTTTCTCATCGTATATCATCGTATATCATCGTATATCATCGTATCTCATCGTATATCATCGTTTCTCATCGTATATCATCGTATATCATCGTATAGCATCGCAAATCATTGTATCTCATCGTATATCATCGTTTCTCATCGTATATAATCTTATCTCATCGTATATTATTGTATCTCATCGTATATCATCGTTTCTCATCGTATATCATTGTATATCATCGTATATCATTGTATATCATCGTTTCTCATCGTATATCATTGTATATCATTGTATCTCATTGTATATCATCGTATCTCGTCTCATGTCTCAAAGTAACAAATTCACTTTAAGATGTAGCAGAGCAGAGAAGAAGAAGATGAGAGGATTTCAGAGGAGAGTGAAAAAGGAAAAGTGAAGGAGGTGAAGGAGGTGAAGGAGGTGTTCTTACCCAGGCTCGTGACCTTTGACCTGCGTCTGTCCAGCGATGGTGTCCATGATGGCGTCCTGTGAGTACATGCTGATGGGCGTGTTGTACTGGGCGTGGATGATGGTGGCTTTACCGCCCGGACCCTTCACCTCGATTGGCTGATGGGTGGAGAGGGCGGAGCCTTTCACCACGGCGGGGTTGAGGCCGGCGCTGTGGGAGGAGCATGGTGATGTGGAGGAGGAGGAGTGATGAAGAGGAGGAGGAGGAGGAGGAGGTGGTGATGATGAGGAGGTTTGTGTTAGAAAGTACAAACATTTAATACTTCACTTTAACACCTAATATTTACACACACACACACACACACACACATGCATCTGTTGACTTAAAGGGGTTTAAAGGGATACGTCAGGGTTTTTAAGTGTGATTGTAAAGGATTAAATTATTTTAGTCACATAACAAAAGACAAACTCTTCTTTGTTGTTTTTGTGAAACAGTTGCATTCATGACCTTAAGGACATAAACGTACCCATTGAAACTCACTTTATAGTTTCTCCTTCAATCAAGATTCAAACGTTCACGTCACAACGAGCAGGAAATGAACACATTAAACAAACGGGCGAGCGAGCGTTTTATCTCTGATGATTTAACAAAGCACACACACACACACACACACACACACACACATCAAACTATGACCTTTACGTCAGCAGACAAAATGTCATCTCAGACGATGTCAGATTCAATCTGTTACATTTCACACTTTGATGTTTTCATTATGAAAATAAATGAGTGTGTGTCGGGAGGATTCATTCATTCATTCATTTATTCATTCATTCACTCACTGCTGCTTCATGAGCTCATGAAGAATCATGCAACAATAGAGGTGCAGTGTGTTGATGAACATATGTAGCCTATATGTTTAGTTTGTCCATTGTGGTCTACTGTACAAAACAAAATGGCCCCCAAGGCTTTCCTTCACCTGCCATGAAGGACGCTGCCCAGTACGGACAGGAGCAGATGCCTGCTGTTTGATAGTGTCTCCAGATGAAGCCCTTAGGCCTGATGCCCGTTGACCACGCCCACAGTGTAGGATCACTGAAGACCTCCTCACCACCTGGTCCTGGCTTGATCTCAGACCCTTCAGACGACTGGAGCCGATGCCCAGACATGGAGTCTAAGGCCCCGTCCCAATACCTCCCCTAACCCTACATTTTTCCCCTAACTATATTTTTACCCTAACCCTACAATTTTCCCCTAATCCTACAATTTTCCCCTTACCCTAATTTTTCCCCCTAACCCTAAATTTTTACCCTAACCCTACATTTTTTGCCCTAACTCTACATTTAGCTTGTTCACGTGTAGGGTGGACCAAGGGGAAAATGTGATTTTCTCCTTATAATCAACCCTCAAAACGTAGTGAGCTCTGATGCGGGCTTAAAAAGAAGTGGAAGATGAAATTCCCCACGATGCTTTGCGAATTCAGCGAGCCGGCTGATATTTTTCAACAAAGATGGCGGCCGCATCTACCGAGGAACATTTTCGTTGTCGCAAATAAGCACGTTACAATGTCGATTTGTGTTGGAATATGTTGGTTTGATACACATCCAAAGGACCGTTGAGCTTTGACCACTAATGTCAGAAAATAAGTGACCATTTATGAAAGCAGCTAGCTAACTAGCTAGCGAGCAGCTACCGGCCGAGTGCCCCGAGAGAGCAGGCCAAATGTTCTCGAAGCACCCGGCAAACAGCCGCCAGCTAGCTCTGCTACATCTGGGTAGTTTTGTCAGTGTGTGGATGTGTGTAGCGACGTTCACTTGTACACGAATACTCTGCACTTGTCAGATTTCAATCACATTCGCGATTTAGCGTTTACAAGGACGGAGATAAACAAACAGCTGATCCGCCGGCATTTTTCCAGAATGAAAATAGTAGCACGCTCCTCCGATAGAATTGTCAACATGTGACGTAGGTTAGCACGTTCGTTATGCTAATTTGCATGTAGTGATGTCCCAGTAGCACTTGCCTCAATGAGGGGAAAAAAGGGTTGAGGGCACTCAAAACCAAGGGGAAATATTAAGGGGGAGGTGTTGGGGGTGTTGGGGGTGTTGGGGGTATTGAGCCTTAGTGATGCTTCACTCCAGGCATTTGCCGCCATGAGCAGGGATCTTGGGAGACGGATGTCCACCCTGACCTTGGCTCAGGGCGCCAAGTGTGGCTTTCCCAATCCCCCTTATCCGAGGAGGACACTCTGCACACTACCGGTCATTCCAGGTCAGATGTTTGGACCTGCAGCCCAACAGGCTTTGGAGCAAAGTGTGCCGATGTCTAATGTCTTACTTCAGCCATCATCGTCTAGGCCAAGACAAGCTGCTAGCGGCCCTCATTCCAACAGGGGCGTTTCCACAGGTGTCCTCAGCAGCCTGCCTTTCGGGCGCCTAGGGACAAGGCATATGGGTCGCCTACCGATCGACGCTCCCGGCCACCCAAAGGTTGTGTGAGTCAGACCTGACTTTGCAGACCTAGGGGCAAGCTGTTTCTCCCCACAACATCTGATCCACTGTTAGGCCCTGACCTCAGACCCTTGGGTGTTGTTCACTCTGTTCCTTCGGTCTGCAACTGAATTTCAGTGTGTGCGGATTCCTCATGACTTTGTTGTTACGGGTCATCCAGGTATTTCACACCGTCTGTGACGAGTTACGGATGTAACTAAGGTTCTATGAATTCTGGATGATGTTGTCACGGAATCGGAATCTTGACGAGAAGATTCTGTAGGAGACGACCTCTGGGTGCTAGCCTCCTTTAGACCCAGGTCACGTGACTTTGTTGGTATTGTGCGTGACGGATGTCCGGGTACTTCATACCGTCTCTGCCGGTCATCCAGAATTCACAGAACCTAAGTGACATCCGTAACTCTTGTTTTCTGTTACAGATGTAAATGTTGTGGTAAACCAGGAGAGGGCAGTGTTGCGTGAAGCCGATTAAGAACTTTACTGAACATGAATCGTATTTTTATGTTGATTTTTTAAAAATGAAAGTGATTTTTTTTTTGTAGTTTACAGTGATGGCACACTTTTGGCATTAAGGAGCTGAAAGTGAGTAAAATACGTGACATGAAAAAAAAATATGTTATAATAATCTGACTGGAGTCCCAGGCGGGTGGAGTTTAAATCAGGACAGTGAGTCACTCAGTGACAGTGAACTCTGACATTTGTAACCTGATCTGAATTTATTTCTGACACACACACACACACACACACACACACACACACACACACACACACACACACAGTCACTGTTGGTCAGTGAAGAGACGCAGACTGAAGACCAGACTCTGTCCTCTGACTGAGTCCAGACTTGTCCACACACTGAAGGTGAGTTTGACAAAGACCTGGACTCAAAGTGAACTTCAGTGAAGTCCTGACTGACCATGTGACTGACCATGTGACTGACCATGTGACTGACCACTCTGTGCCTGCTCTGTTTTCAGATTCTCTCACAGACAAAATGGCCTCCAGATTAGAGGAGGATCTCTACTGTCCCGTCTGTCAGGAGGTCTTCAGAGATCCTGTGGTTCTGTCCTGTAGCCACAGCTTCTGTAAAGACTGTGTGAAGACATGGTGGAAAGACAGACCAACACTAGACTGTCCTGTTTGTAAGAGAAGGTCTTCAAAGAATGAACCATCATGTAACCTGGCTTTAAAGAACTTGTGTGAGACCTTCTTACAGGAGAGAGGTCAGAGTTCTTCAGAGGTTCTCTGCAGTGAGCACTTTGAGAAACTCAGTCTCTTCTGTCTGGACCATCAGCAGCCAGTGTGTGTCGTCTGCAGAGATTCAGAAAAACACATCAACCACAAGTTCAGACCCATCAATGAAGCTGCTCAACAACAGAAGAAGCAACTTCAGGAAACTCTGGAGACCTTCAAGAAGAACTTAAAGAGTCTGGAAGAAGTTCAGGTGAAGTTTGAGGAAACATCAGAACACATTAAAGTCCAGGCTCGACGCACAGAGACACAGATGAAGGAGCAGTTTAAGAAGCTTCATCAGTTTCTAGAAGAGGAAGAGGAGACCAGGATGACTGCACTGAGGGAGGAAGAGGAGCAGAAGAGTCTCATGATGAAGGAGAAGATGGAGGCTCTGAGCAGAGACATAGAAGCTCTATCAGATACAGTCAGAGCCACAGAGGAAAAGCTGAGAGCTGAAGACGTCTCCTTCCTGCTCAACTACAGAGTGCTGCATCGCCCCCTGCTGGAGCCTCCACAGCTGCACTCAGGAGCTCTGATAGACGAGGCCAAACACCTGGGCAACCTGACCTTCAACATCTGGAACAAGATGAAGGACATGGTCTCCTACAGTCCTGTGGTTCTGGACCCAAACACTGCTCATCGAGGACTCATCCTGTCTGAAGATCTGACCAGTGTGAGACGAGGAGCCAGACAGAAGGTTCCTGATAATCCAGAGAGGTTTGATGTTTACACCAGTGTCCTGGGTTCTGAGGGTTTTAACTCAGGAACTCACAGCTGGGACGTCCATGTTGGAGACAATAAATGTTGGATTGTGGGAGTTTTAGAGTCTGTCCAGAGGAAAGGAAAAGACATATGGTCTGGATTATGGGCGATACAGTTTTATGAAGATAAATACTACGAACGGTCTTCAGCTCAACACTCTGTTCTCAAGCTGAAGAAGAAGATCCAGAAGATCAGAGTGAGTCTGGACTGGGACAGAGGACAAGTGTCCTACTCTGATCTTGATACTAACACACTCATACACACACACACACACACTTTCACACACACCACGTTTCCATACATTAACAGTAGTGATATTGATTTTCTCCCAGTGAAGATGTTACCAGTGAAGGTTTGAGTGACAGGTGAAAACAACAGAGACAAATGGCTTTTTATTGACTGATGTTTGTTTAAGTGGTTTTGATCAGATAATAAGTGGTTTTGATCAGATAATAAGTGGTTCTGATGGTGGACTTTACAAACACCGTTCATGTTTGATGAGCATGTAGAATTTAAACATGTGTGAAATGATGAGACTCATGTTTGTCTTTGATTCTGTGTGTAAACGTCTTTTTGACTGATATCGACTTAAATTGACGTAGATTTTATAAAGTGAGTTTCATATTAAGAGAATAAAACCATGTTTATCGAAAAAAAAATCTGAACTTGTGTGCAGTTTATGGAACAAAACAGATCAGCAACCAACAAACCAACAGACTTTCATCCACCAGGAGGCGCTATGACACACAGTGCATCTGTAAATCAACCACAGAACAAAACCATGCCAGGAAAAACAAACAGAAGGAGGAGGGATACTAACTGAGGAGGAGGAGGAGCAGCAGGAGAGAAACCCTGTTTTCACCCGACAGAAAGAAAGAAAAGATAAAGTCATTAGAAATCGTATTTATGTTGTTTTCCTTCAGCTGTTGCATGATGGGAAGAAGAATGTAAACAGGAAGAGGAAGGAAATCATGGTGAGACTCTGGTGAGACTCTGGTCTTTGTCTCTGCTCTGATTGGTCGTGAAAACAACGCGATGACATCACAACAACATCACAACATCACCACGACAACATCACCATGACATCACCATGACATCATCATGACATCATCATGACATCACGAAGACATCACCTCGACATCACGATGACATCACCTCGACATCACGATGACATCACCATGACATCATCATGACATCATCATGACACAATCATGACATCACGAAGACATCACCTCGACATCACCATGACATCACCATGACATCACCACGACATCACCACAACATCTCATGACATCACCATGACATCACCACAACATCTCATGACATCACCATGACATCACCACATCACCATGACATCACCATGACATCACCATGACATCACTACGACATCACCACGACATCACGACGACATCACCATGACATCACCATGACATCACCACATCACCATGACATCACCATGACATCACCACGACATCACTACGACATCACCACAACATCACGACGACATCACCATGACATCACCATGACATCACCACATCACCATGACATCACCATGACATCACCACGACATCACCATGACATCACCATGACATCACCACGACATCACCATGACATCACGATGACATCACCATGACATCACCACATCACCACGACATCACCATGACATCACCATGACATCACCACGACATCACCATGACATCACCATGACATCACCATGACATCACCACATCACGACGACATCACCATGACATCACCACATCACAAAGACGTCAACATGAGCTATTTACAAAAACATCTGTTTTAGTGGTTGAACATTATGCAGATATAACATATATATATATATATATTTATACACATATATATGTATATATATATGTGCATATATATACATATATATATGTAAATATACATATATTTACGTATATATATATATACATGTATATATATATATATATATAAAGTATGTCAGTGAGTGTCCAGAAGCTTCCCTGACCTTTAAAAGAAGCCAGAGGAACCAACAGGTGTTTGTCGTCTTCAGTGACACAGTCACTGTGGCATGCTGGGTAACTGTGTGTGTGTGTGTGTGTGTGTGTGTGTGTGTGTGTGGGTGTGTGTGTGTGTGTGTGTGTGTGTGTGTGTGTGTGTGTGTGTGTGTGTGTGTGTGTGTGTGTGTGTGTGTGTGTGATTATGAACAGTCTTGGTTTTACAGTCACACACTCAGCTGTGTGTTTTTATGACCTGTTACAGTAGCTTTGTGAGGACCTAGAAGCTGACAAACCACCAATGAAGTGAGGACATTTTGTCAAAGTGAGGACATTTTGTCTGGACCTTCATGTGCTGCTTTAGGTTTAGGTTAAGGTGTTTGAGAAGGCTGTGTATAAGATAAGATATATAATATATACACATAATGTAAAAAGATAAGATGTACTTTTTATTGGTCCCCTACTGGACAATGCAGGAACTATATCAGAAAGTGTGATGGGCTTATATATATATTACATATGTTTTGTTTTACATAAGTTTTTTTTTATCTACCTGTGTCTTAAACTCTTTAAAGCACTTTGGTAAAAACAACCCTGGTTGTTTGAACAGTGCAGACTTACATATACTGACGTAGTTGTACTAATATACTTAAACTTCGAAATGGTTTGAAACTCTTTTATTAGAAATTGGAAAATGAAATTAAAGTTAGATTAACAGTAACATGAATATGCTTATAACCACCATCTGTCCAAACGCTTTTTAATAATGTAAGTAATGGTTTGACGTCGTCACACGTCGGTCACGTGACCAGATCTTTCCTTCACACGATCTGTTTGTATTTTGTTTTTCAAAATAATTTCTGAGTTTGATTCTTAAAGATTTCAAAACTCTGAATGTTCTGATGAGCCCAGTGTTCTCCTTCTGTTCAGGAATATTCATCTTAAATATAAACGCTTAACTGACACAGGCGGACATGTTGGTCATGTGACAGGCTGATACCTGGAGGCGGAGCCACTTCTGCTTGATTTCTATGGAAGCCCTGAGCGACAAAATAGCCAAATAATGTAATAAGAAATTGTATATGTATATGTATATATATATATGTATATATATATATATATATATATATATATATATATATGTCTATATGTGTGTTTATATATATATACTATACTTTATATACTATACTATATAGAAACTGAAGTTTGTAATCCACTCACTCTCCCACACCAAAGTCCATAGAGAAAATCAGTGATTTTAGCTCACGGGGACACAGGAGCTGCTGGTCCTCTGCTGCCTCGTGTGGTCACTTTGTGTCACTAAAATAAATGTAAATGAAGATTTTCAAAAGCCGAATTCACAAAATAACATATTTAAAGGTAGTGATGGAGGCAGCAGTGGATCAACAACTCCTGTGAACTCCTGTGTCTCTGTGATGTTAAAATCACTGATTTTCTCTATGGACTTTGGTGTGGGAGAGTGAGTGGTTTACAAACTTCAGTTTCCTGTTCCTTGAGACTTAGTACTTCATAAAATCCAAATAAATTTAAGTCTACGATATCTTAAGAACGTGTTCATGTCTTTATTTCACTGTTAGACAGACTTTAACAACAGGAAACTGAAGTTTATAAACCACTCACTCTCCCACACCAAAGTTACTCACTCTCCCACACCAAAGCCCATAGAGAAAATCAGTGATTTTAACATCACGTACACACAGGAGTTCACAGGAGTTGTTGATCCACTGCTGCCTCCATCACTGAGTTAAGACGTCTTATTTTGTTACTTCGGCCTTTGTAAATCTTAATTTATATTTACATCAGTGACACAAAGTCTCCACACGAGGCAGCAGTAGACCAGCAGCTCCTGTGTCCACCGTGAGCTAAAATCACAGATTTTCTCTATGAACTTTGGTGTGGGAGAGTGAGTGGTTTACAAACTTCAGTTTCCTGTTGTTAAAGTCTGTCTCACAGTGCAGATAAAGACGTGAACGTGTTCTAAAGATGTCGTAGACTCAAACTTTTATTCGCTGAGTCACTGTTTTTTATGGTTTTACAGCCGCGCCCAACTATCCCTTTAAGGAGCTAACTAACACCGACCAGCAGGGGGCAGACAGATTCTCTTCTTCTTCTTCTTCTCTGTGTCTAAATTGTGGCTCCACCTCCACGAGCTTCGCCGTCGTCTCTACGTACCCGGCCGCCCGACCTCCCTGAATCGCCGCCATCTCCCTCAGAGTGTCGTCTGAGTACAGGCCGATGGGGGAGTTGTACTGCTGCTTCTCTGCGGGGCTCATCGCCCCCACTGCTGCTGCTGCTGCCTCTGCAGGCGCGGAGGAGGCACTGCAGGCCGACAGGCGGCCGTTGACCTGCAGTGACTCAGGCTTCAGGAGGAGGAGGGTGAGGGTGAGGGAGGGGAATCAGACTTTACTGTGGAATTTTACCTTCAAATTAACAAACCTGTCAAAATAAAAGCCTGATAAAACGTAAAATGCTCAAATATTACGTTTATTTCAAAGATTATATGCAGATATTAGTGATAATTATTCATGTAAACGTTGTCACTCAGCTCCAAAAAAAACTAAAATTCAACTTATTTTTTTATAAATTTGTGGCGCAAATCATATATACACATATATATATATAAACATATATATATATACACATATATATGTGCATATATACATATACATATATACACATATATATACATATATAGATATACATATATATACATATACACATACACATATATACATATATATATACACATATATATGTATGTATATATATATATGTGTATATATATATGTATATATATACATATATGTGTATATGTATATATATGTGTATATATATATGTATATATATATATATGTGTATATGTATATATATATACACATATATATACATATATAGATATACATATACACATATATATATACATATATACACATATATATATAGATATACATATATACATATACATATATATATACACATATATACATATATATATTTATGTATATCTACATAAATATACATATACATATATACACATATATATATATATACATATATACATACATATATACATATATATATATACATACATATATATATATGAATATATATACACATATATATATAGATATATATGTATAAATACATTACAACCATGTTGTTGTCCTTCCTCCTGTGGCCACAAGGAGGCAGCAGTGTGACACGCGTCAGACACACTTTTGTCCAGAGAACGAAGCACATTCTTATTTTATTATTATTTTAAAGTTAATTTTGAGTCTGTGTCCTCACTCAGACCTGGTCCTCACAGAGACCTGGTCCTCACTCAGACCTGTTCCTCACTCAGACCAGATCCTCACTCAGACCTGGTCCTCACACAGACCTGGTCCTCACAGACCTGGTCCTCACTCAGACCTGGTCCTCACTCAGACCTGGTCCTCACACAGACCTGGTCCTCACTCAGACCTGTTCCTCACTCAGACCAGATCCTCACTCAGACCTGGTCCTCACACAGACCTGGTCCTCACAGACCTGGTCCTCACTCAGACCTGGTCCTCACAGACCTGGTCCTCACTCAGACCTGGTCCTCACTCAGACCTGGTCCTCACACAGACCTGGTCCTCACACAGACCTGGTCCTCACTCAGACCTGGTCCTCACTTAAACCTTCAAAGGTCTTTCACCTTCAGAGATCTGTGTGTTGCTGCAGCAGAAATGCATGATGGGTAATGGTTACCTGTGGGTGGCGGATGAGGGGAATGCCGATGTCCATTCTCGATGGCGGCATCATAATGGGACGTTTTGACCTGCGCAGAAGAGAAAAGTGGAATAAAACGGTTTGATCATATATATTATAGATTATTATAATCTATCTACATAGATAAGAGATAGATTATATCAGCTGGGTTCACTATGAAGTGGATAAAATATGTTTTCACTCTCCCACATCAAAGTCAGTAAGTAACGTGGGTGCGATTAAAAAATAACTTAATGTGTGCGATTAAAAAATAACGTAACGTGTGTGCGATTAAAAAATAACGTAACACGTGCGATTAAAAAATAATGTAACGTGGGTGCGATTAAAAAATAACGTAACGTGTGTGCGAATAAAAAATAACCTAACGTGTGTGCGATTAAAAAATAATGTAACGTGTGTGCGATTAAAAAATAATGTAATGCGTGCAATTAAAAAATAACGTAACGTGTGTGTGATTAAAAAATAACGTAACACGTGCAATTAAAAAATAATGTAACGTGGGTGCGATTAAAAAATAACGTAACATGTGTGCGGTTAAAAAATAACGTAACGTGGGTGCGATTAAAAAATAACGTAATGCGTGCGATTAAAAAATAACGTAACGTGGGTGCGATTAAAAAATAACGTAATTCGTGCGATTAAAAAATAAGGTAACGTGTGTGCGATTAAAAAATAACGTAACGTGTGCGATTAAAAAATAACGTAATGCGTGCAATTAAAAAATAATGTAACGTGGGTGCGATTAAAAGCCACATTTTTATCCTTTGACGTTCTCTGTAAATAACACAAAGTACAAATAAAACAGTTTTCCTCAGGTTTTTAAAACAATTATACAGACGTACGGACAGTTAGGTGATAGATTATTATTGAAGTAAAGAAAGAAAAATGAAAATGATGATGTTGTGAAGCTATTTCTCTATTTAATCTCAGCTTAATCCAAACTTAACATATGTATATATTTATTTATTGAGGACATTGTTATGTAAAGGTGAAACCAGAGTGCATTAAAGGATCAGTTAGATTTTTTTTATCCATGAAATCCATTCAGTATGTGGGTCACTACGGTGGAAACACTCTGTTTACTCGTCAACAGCAGGACAAACAGAGGAGACAACAAACACTGAATCTGTGTCAACACAACAATCTCCTTCAGAGACGTGAAGAAGAAAAGAGACGTTCAGCGTCTCTTAAGAGCATCAAGGTCGAGGAATAATAGAGAAACTGTGAATCACAACAAAGGAAAAGTCCTCAAAGGAAACGCCAACACAGGAAATGTCAATAAAATCCACAGTGAAAGTCGTTCAGTAACAAAACTGTGACAAAATACTGTGTTTCTGAAGAAAAGGAAGGAAACAGAGTTTGTGAATCAACATCAGACGATGTTACATTTATCGTAAGTCAATATTCGCAACTTGGATTTGAACCCGTTCCCGGTGAGTCGTAAAAAATTGTTTTAATTAAATATATCATGGACTAGATATAGTTAGCTATAGCAGTTTATAAAATGCTCATCATGTATTTTGCACCCAGAAAAATAACGTAACGTGTGTACAATTGAAAACGAACGGAATATGTATGCGATTAGAAAATAACGTAACGCGTGTGCGATAAAAAAATGACGTAACGTGTGCGATTAGAAAATAACATAACAACGTGCGATTAAGAAATAACGTAATGTGTGCGATTAAAAAATAACGTTACGTGTGCGATTAAAAAATAACGTAACGTGTGCAGTTAAAAAATAACGTAACGTGTGCAGTTAAAAAATAACGTTACATGTGTGCGATTATAAAATATCATAACGTGTGTGATTAAAAAATAATGTAACGTGTGATTGAAAAATAACGTAATGACATGTGTGCGATTCAAAATAACGTAACGCGTGTGGGATAAAAAAATGACGTAACGTGTGCGATGAAAAAATAACGTAACGTGGGTGCGATTAAAAAATAATGTGTATGATTAAACAAAAATGTAACAGCATGTGTGCAATTTAAAAATTACATAACGAGATGTGTGAGATTAAAAAAAAAACGTAACGTGGGTGCGATTAAAAATAACGTAACTTGTGTGCGATTAAAAAATAACGTAACGTGTGTACGATGAAAAAATATAAAGGCAGAAATCTTGGAAATGTCAGAGTTGAGTTATTAATTAGACTCCGGTATTTTCGTCCGACAACAATTCCACATAAATTTCCATGTTGAAATTTTCTGCCCCCTGCTGGTCAAAAATATCATATATATTCTCGGTAAATAACACGAAGTACAAATAAAACTGTTTTCCTCTGGTTTTTAAAACAATTATACACAGACGTACGGACAGTTTTTATACATTTATGTGTGTGTGTATGTGTGTGTGTGTGTGCGTGTGTGTGCGTGTACTTCCTGTCTCACCGCGTTGTAAAGTCACATGACATCAGCGTCTCACCTTCATCGTTTCCTCTGATTCTAATCACGAAGCTTCAGTGAACGTCGACCGTCGTTCTCTAAACTCATTTCAAGTCTGTTTGTAAAACAACATGTAACTGGCCACGCCCACTTCCTGTCCCTGCTGTTTTCACACGGTCAACCTGTGCGTTTGTCCTCCTGCATTGACCTCCTGGGTCCTGGGTTCAAATCCCAGCAGAGCCTTACAAACACACAGGTTCTGCCTGCTAACTGTAATCTGAAAATATACTTTTAGTTTAGAACACTGACACTGTGAGCAAAAAACAGCGTTTTGAGCTAACAATGGCTAATGGGGATTCCTACATAATGCTAACGGCTATGCTAATGCCTGGAAGATGAATGGGTATTGTAGCATGGAGCAAAGAATAAATTAGCATAATTTCTCAAACCTCTTTTACACATTCAAAGATTTAATACGAGCTGTAAAATTCTTTAATGATTCGCGAGTGTCCGCACAGAGGCGCTGTGGCTTAGCTGGTCAAAGCGCCTGTCTTGTAAACAGGAGATCCTGGGTTCAAATCCCAGCAGTGCCTTCCATTTGTCAGAAATCTATCTGATATTTATTATCGGATCAAACATGCTAGTTCTTTGTTAGCGTTAAAAAGCGACTAGGCACTGCTGGGATGTGAACCCAAGACCTCCTGTTTATTAGACATTAGATTATTATCATTTACTGCTTTACAAATCAACTTTTCTTAACCGTGTTTTCTACAACTGGAGCAGAACTGTTTAAATCAAAGTCAACAAAAACTGTATTTTAGTGGGATTTGAACCCATGATCGCTTCTTAACAAGACAAAGATACATTTAGCTGAATATGAGCAGAAAACATATGGACAGCAGGGGGTGCTGTGGCTTAGCTGATCAAAGTGTCTGTCTAGTTAACATAAGGTCCTGGGTTCAAATCCCAACAGTGAGTCTTTGTTGTGAATTTTCACATCACGAGAGTCTTTTGTTTGCAGCAGTTTGATGGAAGAGAAAAATCGGGATCTTCTGTCCGATGTTTTGTCCAAATTGACATAAATTTGTCTCAGCAGCGGCGCCACCTGCTTCCTTAAATCAGATAATGTTATGTAAGTCTTCCCGCCGTCAGATTAAATTACTGTGAAAATGTACTTGCCCGGCCACATAGAGGTCGCTGTGGCTTAGAAATCATGGGTTCAAATCCCAGCAGCGGCTAAATATTACACTGATTAATGACTCTATAAAAACAGGAACATGTATATGAGCAGAAAACAAATGGACAGAAGGAGGCGCTGTTGGAAGGCAAGTCTTCACTGGAACTTTTTCAGCTAATCCAAGATAGTTTGAGCCCAAGATAGTTTGAGCTCATGTTCCTTTTCCAACTTCTCAGGAACTCAGATCAAAGCAGTGATTACCAGAGAAAAGGTCGTTGCTGATGCTATTGAACCATCTCAGAAAATGTTTGGACTAGCATCGCTAACCCAAACGTCCATGTGTCAGAACCTCGTAAAACCACTACGTGAAGCCAGCTCTTACTTGGTCATGGTGAGCGCCAGGTTGTAGTTGGCCATCTTGATCTTGTTCTGCGCCTCCAGGTGAGTCATCCCATCAGTGCTGACGCCGTCGATGGCGAGGATCACGTCGCCCTGGATCAGGTTTCCCTGAGCTGCTTTACTGCCCGGACTGATCTGAAGACACAAAGACACAAAGACTCAGCGTTTCCTCCAAAGAACCTTTAACTCAGCGTTCCTCAGATCTGGTCCTGAGGATCCTGAAGGTTCCAGACGCTGAGTCACTTGAATCCTTCATGGTTCGTGACTCGTTTGACATGTTTTTCCTGCGACATTTATCATAATATCGTAGACACCAGATCATTTTCAGAGAACGTGAGCACTGAGCGCTATCGTACATGAACATGCCAAGCCTATAGGGGGCAGTGTCGCGCGAGGCTTAGAGCCATGTTATGCCACTGAAGCCAGAGTTCTGGATCTGTTTTTCCCAGATAAACAACGTTGTGTGTTCTTCATGCTAATTTTGACTGAACGTTTGGGAAAGTTCAGCGAATTTGTTTGGAGACCTCAGTGAAATCTCTTGTGACCCGTCTGAGGGTCCTGACCCAGGCTTTGGGAACCAGTGCAGGGCAGTGAGAACCTGGACCAGGACTGGACTGTTGTGTCCTCTTTAATCCTGTGTGATATGTTTCACCGCTAACACTCACCACAGGTCACTGAACACCTTTTAATCGTTTTTCCATGAAACAATCAATCAAATGGAAAAAGAAAGAATCGACAGCTTCATCGTTTAAACGTCTGAACACTCAGGTGATTAAATCTGAGCTGATTTAATCCAGAGAGAGAACCACACGACCTGAACTGACACAGCCACACAGTGGCGCTGTGGCTTAGCTGGTCAAAGCGCCTGTCTAGTAAACAGGAGATCCTGGGTTCAAATCCCAGCAGTGCCTTATGTTTGTCAAATATATATAAGTTTGTGAGTTAACGTTTTTTCCATGAAATATGTGATATGTGTTAGCATAGTTTGTAACAGCATTTAAAAAGTAGCAAGGCACTGCTGGGATTTGAACCCAGGATCTCCTGTTGCTTCTTAACAAGATAATGAATATGAACAGAACAGAATCTGACAGAAGGAGGCGCTGTGGCTTAGCTGGTCAAAGTGCCTGTCTAGTAAACAGGAGATCCTGGGTTCAAATCCCAGCAGTGCCTAAATGTTACATTGGGTAATGACTCTATGAAAACAGGAAGTTCTATATGAGCAGAAAACAAATGGACAGAAGGAGGCGCTGTGGTAATGTAGTTGGAAGGCAAGTCTTCACATGAACTTATTCAGCTAATCCAAGATAGTTTGAGCCCAAGTTCCTTTTCCAACTTCTCAGGAACACAAATCAAAGCAGTGATTACCAGAGAAAAGATCTTTGCTAGCATGGCTAACAAACGTTAACCCAAACGTTCACGGGCTTTTGTTTCTCGACGTCGCAGGAACCTCGTCACCTCGGAGATGTCACTCACACCTAACTTCAGCGTTTGAGTTCTAACATTGAAGTGAACACTGCCACAGGGAGGCGCTGTTTCTGTCTTATAATCAGGAGGTCCTGGGTTCAAATCCCAACAGTGCCTCCATCATCTGCCAGTCATCTGACATTCAGACCGTATCAATGAAAATTAAAGGAAAAATCTGAGTAAAAGAAAACGTTGTAGTGAAGTTGTCTCATTTTCACTCAGTAAAACCGTCATAATGTTGTTAATCATCTTTCTTTATTTGACTCCTCCCACTTCCTTGGTTTCATCAATCCTGGCCAAACATGCTAATTTTAGCGAAACCCTGTGTAAACCCGAGGCCTCTGTTGGCGCCACAAACACAAGTGTTCATGTGTGAGCGTTAAACCCAGAACAGCTGTTCATACATCACTAACTCCTCTGAATCCTGAACTCTCGCTCTATTTACACCCAACAATCCCCCGCTTTCCCACCACTGCTGCTCCATCCCTCTATTTCTGTCCTCTGGACTTTTTATAGCACTGTGACCTCTGACCTCTGACCTCTGAGCCCAGAGTGGAGGGTGAGACAGGAGGTGGTCAAAGTAAGAATGAGCTAACTCCATATCTGAGATCAGGATTGGTCCAAATCACTGGATCAGGCTTTAAAGAGCAAAACAAGCGAGTGTGATTTTAACTGAGCTGTTTATTAGTTTAAAGACGACGGATTCAGGCTGATGTTCAGTCACAGCACGTACACAGTTTATTCTTTTAAATAACGGGAGGCAACACGTTATATTAAACATGTTAATGTGGCTCAACTCAGCAGAATTACAGACATCACACATATATGGTCCTTATACCGCCCCCTGCTGCTATTCATGGATATAGAGACACCCAGTGTTTTGCTGTGTTGTAGCTTTGGTTGATGATGGGTTTGGGATTAGGGTTTATGTTGAGGATCATGATATGTTTGGTGTTGGGATTGGGGTTGATCTTGGGGTTGGGATTAGGGTTGGGATTGGGGTTTTATGTTGGGGTTGATGACGGGATTGGGATTAGGGTTTATGATGGGGTTGGGATTAGGGTTGGGATTGGGGTTGATTTTGGGGTTTTATGTTGGGGTTGATGATGGGGTTGGGATTGGGGTTGGGGTTGATCTTGGGGTTTTATGTTGGGGTTGATGACGGGGTTGGGATTGGGGTTGGGATTGGGGTTGGGGTTGGGGTTGGGATTAGGGTTGGGATTGGGGTTGATCTTGGGGTTTTATGTTGGGGTTGATGACGGGATTGGGGTTGGGATTGGGGTTGATTTTGGGGTTGGGATTGGGGTTTATTTTGGGGTTGATGCAAGTTTGGGATTAGGATTTATGTTGAGGATCATGATAAATGTGGGGTTGGGACTGGTGTTGGGATTGGGGTTGATGATGGGGTTGGGATTAGGGTTTATGTTGAGGATCATGATGAGTTTGGGGTTGATCTTGAGGTTTTATGTTGGTGTTGGGATTAGGGTTTGGGTTGGGGGTTGATGGTGGGGTTAGGATTGGGGTTGATGTTGGGGTTAGGATTGGAATTAGGGTTTGGTTTGGGGGGGTTTGATGTTGAGTTTGTGACTGATGTTGGGTTTGATGCAGCATCGACAACCGCTCTGGATTAATAAAAGCGACACGTCTGCTAAACTATTCTGAAAACATGACGGTGTGTTTTCACCTCCCCACACAGAGGCGCTGTGGCTTAGCCGGTCAAAGTGCCTGTCTCGTAAACAGGAGATCCTGGGTTCAAATCCCAGCAGTGCCTTTTGAGCAAACACTTGTTGAGCTCCAGGTGTCGTCTGATCTGGATAACTGAATTAACCTCAACAACTCCACGATCACTGCTCTTGCTGGTCCTTGATCTTCGCCCATAGAACAAGTAACCTGCTGCCCTTTTTTTATCAACTGTTTTTGCTAACGATAGAGATTTGTCTTTATCTAACCTGTCAGGAACACGGTAATCTTAAAGATGACGTGACTCTGAGATCTGACCGCCAACTTGCGATGTTCATAGCTTTTAGCTGTAACCTCTAGGTCGTCTCGGCCACACAGAGGCGCTGTGGCTTAGCTGGTCAAAGCACCTGTCTTGTAAACAGGAGATCCTGGGTTCAAATCCCAGCAGTGCCTACAGGTTATATCTGAGTTGTACAAGCCAACAAAGTTATCAACTGCTATAGCTAACAACGGCAATCTAAGATAATTTCAGATAATTTCAGTTTTTCCCCGACTTCTCAGGGACTCAAATCAAACCAGAGCCGACCAGAGAAACACTCGCTGCCTTCCAACTAACAATTATAATCACCTCAAACCAGGAGAAGTTTATAATTTATCATTAACGGTCGATCGTCTGCAGGAAGAGGGAGGAACAGCCAGAGTGTCAGCTTCCTTCAGTCAGCTCTTGTTCTGCTCATATTCATTATCTCTTTAAGAAGAGATCATGGGTTCAAATCCCAGTCACCAAAATACAGCGTTTGTTGACTTTCATGTAATCAGTTTTGCTCCATGAAAAAAAACATGGTTGAAGAAAGTTGATTTGTGAGGCAGTCAACATAGGGCACTGTGGCTGAGCTGGTTAAAATACCTGTCTGGTAAACAGGAGATCCTGGGTTCAAATCCCAGCAGTGCCTTTCGTTAGTCAGATACGGATCCTATGGGAATTTGTTAGTAAAATGTTATCACATTAAACGTTATTTGTTTGTTCGCGTCATTTAAAACAGCATTTAAAAAGAAACAGGGCACTGCTGGGATTTGAAGCCAGCACCTCATGTTTACAAGACAGGCACTTTGACCAGCTAAGCCACAGCGCCTCCTTCAGTCAGCTCGTGTTCTGCTCATATTCATTATCTCTTTAAGAAGCGATCGTGGGTTCAAATCCCAGTCACCAAAATACAGCGTTTGTTGACTTTCATGTAATCAGTTTTGCTCTAGTTGTAAAAAAAACATGGTTAAAAAAAGTTTATATGTGTGGCGGTCAACAGAGGGCGCTGTGGCTTAGCTGGTTAAAGTGCCTGTCTAGTAAACAGGAGATCCTGGGTTCAAATCCCAGCAGTGCCTTGCTATTTTTTAAATGCTGTTACAAACTGCGCTAACAAACAAATGACAACATTTACTCACCAACTTGACAAACATAAGGCACTTCTGGGATTTGAACCCAGGATCTCCTGTTTACAAGACAGGCACTTTGACCAGCTAAGCCACAGCACCTTGTGGGTTTCTCTACTTTACAAATCAGTCTGAATGTGATCTGTTGAGCAAGCTGCTCGGTAGATATGATTGAAACTTTAAAAAAACGCCTACCCTGTGATTCAACAGAGGGCGCTGTGGCTTAGCTGGCCAAAGTGCCTGTCTCGTAAACAGGAGATCCTGGGTTCAAATCCCAGCAGTGCCTTGTTTCTTTTCTGAATGCTGGTCCAAACGATGCTAACAAACAAGCTACACACGTCTATTGTGGTAAAATTTTACTCGCAAAATAATATTATATGTATTTATGACAAACGGAAGGCACTGCTGGTATTTGAACTACGATAAATCACTGAGCCAGAGTGCGAGCAGCAGAGACAGTGGAGAGTGGACTGTAGATTCACAGTGATAAAGGTTAAACTGTGCTCTGACACTGAGCTGCAGTTCTTATCTTCCTCTGACTCATCTCACTGACCTTTCTGCTCAATGAGGCTAATGGACGTGAATAAACGAGCTGTGACCGGCAACAGGGAACCGGTCCAGGATCTGAGTTCTGGTCCAAATCCAGAAGAAACTCTGACTGACAAAAACACCCACAGACCTTTTCTTGCGCCTCATTGGATACGTTCTTGTGTTTTTCAGCTTCTTTAATGTGAATATAAAACCATAAAACAAAGAAATCGTTCAAACTGAATCATTTTCAGCTGGTCAAAATGTCTATAAACAGAAAATCTTGGGTTCAAGTCCCAGCAGTACCTAAACAACTCTGTGCAGACAGGAACTTATTACCCATCTGTACTATTGTTTGCCAAATAGACACTGCCAAAAGGCACTGCTGGGATTTGAACCCAGGATCGCTAAATGACAGAATAAACACAGAATCACACTGAAGCTCCATTAAAAAGGCTGATTTACTGCAGGAATAAATACAGGAAACAAAGCTCTGCCAAAAGGAGGCGCTGTGGCTTAGCTGGTCAAAGCGCCTGTCTTGTAAACAGGAGATCCTGGGTTCAAATCCCAGCAGTGCCTTATGTTTGTCAAATATATATAAGTTTGTGAGTTAATGTTTATTTCATTGAATTTGTCATTTGTTTGTTAGCGTAGTTTGTTACAGCATTTAAAAAGAGGCAAGGCACTGCTGGGATTTGAACCCAGGAGCTCCTCTTTATTAGACAGGCGATTTGACCAGCTAAGCCACAGCGCCACCTTCAGTCAGATTGTGTTCTGCTCATATTCATTATCTTGTTAAGAAGCGATCATGGGTTCAAATCCCAGTCACCAAAATACAGCGTTTGTTGACGTAAGGCAGGCAACAGAGGGCGCTGTGGCTTAGCTGGTTAAAGCGCCTGTCTAGTAAACAGGAGATCCTGGGTTCAAATCCCAGCAGTACCTTGCCTCTTTTTAAATGCTGTAACAAACAAATGACGTTTTCAATGAAATAAACGTTTACTCACAAACTTGAATATATTTGACAAACATAAAGCTCTGCTGGGATTTGAACCCAGGATCTCCTGTATACTAGACTGGCTTTTTGACCAGTTAAGCCACAGGTTGTGGGTTTTTATACCTTAAAAATCAGTCTGAATGTGATCTGTTGTGCTAGCTGCTCGGTAGATATGATTGAGACTTTAAAACAACGCCTACCCTGCGATTCAACAGGTGGCGCTGTGGCTTAGCTGGTCAAAGTGCCTGTCTCGTAAACAGGAGATCCTGGGTTCAAATCCCAGCAGTGCCTTGTTTCTTTTCTGAATGCTGGTCCAAACGATGCTAACAAACAAGCTACACGTTTAATGTAGTAAAACTGTACTTGCAAATATATATACATAAATTATATGTATTTCTGACAAACGGGAGGCACTGCTGGGATTTGAACTACGATTTGTCAGCAATGACTTTGCTGCTGTTTACAGCTGAATGACAGGAAGTGCTGGGATTTGAACCAAGGATCTCCTGTTTACGAGATAGTTGTTTTGACCAGCGAAGCCTTAGCGCCTCCTCCAGAAGAAGAAGAAGAAGAAGCAGTAGGTCTAATATGAGATGAGCCACAGGAGGCGCTGTGGCTTAGCTGGTCAAAGTGCCTGTCTCGTAAACAGGAGATCCCGGGTTCAAATCCCAGCAGTGCCTCACAGTCACATAACGACGTTTCATTAGTGATTGGCCAATCTTGACAGATTAAGGAGCTGGTCTTTAATATTCCTGAGAGGTCCAGATTGCCCACATCCAGTGTTCTGATTGGTGCGTCAAGCAATTTATGTTTCTGTGCAGATCTTGGTCAATCTAGTCTGAGTCCGTGATTTAAATCCATTGCTTCTGTTTGTCTCTCTGGATCTGTGGGGATCCACTAAAATGTTCTCCCGTTAGCCTGTTAGCTTGTTAGCCTGTTAGCTTGTCACTTTCATAATGAACCTGGCCGGAGAAGAGACGAGTTGTCAAGTATATACAGAACGTCTACAGAGGTGAATAACGTCGTTGTTTCCTGCCAGAGGGGGGCGCTAGCTGTGATGTTAACGACTGGAGATTTATGGTGTGTGTGATTTATCAGTGTCTGGAAGTTATTCACTCACACACACACACAGAAACACACACACACACACACACACACACACACACACACACACGACAGTAGAGTGTAACAGTAGATGTGAGGTAACTGATAAGACGTGTGTTTGTGAGTGTGTGTGTGTGTGTGAGTGTGTGTGTGTGTATGTGTGTGTGTGTGTGTGTGTGTGTGTGTGTGTGTGTGTGTGTGTGTGTGTGTGTGTGTCTGTGTGTGTGTCTGTGTGTGTGTCCTTCAGAGTCTAAAAACAGCCTGGTCTTGTCAGCAGCTCCAGACTCAGCTCTGTTTCTGCTGCTGTGACACTCTGGTCTTCATCCACACACAAACAGAACTTTATCATCATCATCATCATCATCATCATCATCATCAAGTCTTCATCCACACAAAAGGGACTTGGAAATGCTGCAGTACATATGCCAGGCCAGGTTGGTTTGGGTTGCTGTGAGTCAGTGTTTGGAGGTCTCTGCTGGTCTCTGTAGACCTGCAGGTGAACTCTGGTGAAGAACCGTTCACAGACTTTCTGACACGTTCACAGACGTTCACACGTATTCACAGACGTTCACAGACGTTCACAAACCTTCACAGACGTTCACACGTGTTCACAGACGTTCACACGTGTTCACAGACGTTCACATGTATTCACATACGTTCACAAACCTTCACAGACGTTCACACATGTTCACAGACGTTCACACGTGTTCACAGACGTTCACATGTATTCACATACGTTCACAAACCTTCACAGACGTTCACACATATTTACAGCCGTTCACAGGCATTCACACATATTCACAGACGTTCACACGCATTCACAGACGTTCACACGTATTCACAGGCATTCACACATATTCACAGACGTTCACACGTCTTCACAGGCATTCACACATGTTCACAGACGTTCACACGTGTTCACAGACGTTCACATGTATTCACATACGTTCACAAACCTTCACAGACGTTCACACATATTTACAGCCGTTCACAGGCATTCACACATATTCACAGACGTTCACACGCATTCACAGACGTTCACACGTATTCACAGGCATTCACACATGTTCACAGACGTTCACAGACGTTCACACACATTCACATACGTTCACAGACATTCACGCAGACGTTCACAGACGTTCATGCAGACATTCACACGTATTCACAGACGTTACCACATGTTCACAGACGTTCATGCAGACATTCACACGTATTCACAGACGTTACCACATGTTCACAGACGTTCATGCAGACATTCACACGTATTCACAGACGTTACCACATGTTCACAGACGTTCATGCAGACATTCACACGTATTCACAGACGTTACCACATGTTCACAGACGTTCACATGTATTCAGACATTCACAGACGTTCACGTGTATTCACAGACGTTCACAGACGTTCACACTTATTCACTTATATTTGAGTTTGTGACAGAACATCAGAAACTGTGCAGAATGAGGAGGTTTTTGAGACGTTAAAATAAGTCTTCAGGTCCAGATTAAAGCAGAGTGTTTTCCTCTCAACGTCTATTCACAGAGAAGAAGCTGTGAAACCAACACCTGCTCCACTCTCAGCCGCCACCCACAAACTGAGCGGCCACAGGGTGGCGCTGTCACCCTGACAGGCTCCACGTGAACCACAGATTATTATCAAAACAACAATATGAGCTGGTAAATAAACAAACAACAAAATAAAGTCATTTCTACTTTTGAGTAAAACCAAGTTCAGTTTTTACGACAAATGACAAAAAAAATAACAAAACCTCCTGAACAGACTGTGCTGTGAGCGCCCCCTGCAGCTGAAAAACATGATTTCATTCAAAAGACTCAGCAAATAAAACCTCTTTATCTCAGTGTTAAACTGAAGTTTGTAAACCACTCACTCTCCCACACCAAAGTCCATAGAGTAAACCAGTGATTTTAACATCACAGAGACACAGGAGTTCACAGGAGTTGTTGATCCACTGCTGCCTCGTGTGGTCACTCTGTGTCACTGCTGCCTCCATCACTAACTTACAATGACTGATTTTGTATAATTTGGCTTTTAAAATCATTCGTTCAGATTGACCTCAGTGACACAAAGTGACCACACGAGGCAGCACAGGACCAGCAGCTCCTGTGTCCCTGTGAGCTAAAATCACTGATATTCTCTATGGACTTTGGTGTGGGAGAGTGAGTGAGTTTACAAACATCAGTCTATTCTGAAGATATCGTCTTTTTCGTCACTTTTTCCTTGCGTCTCCGCTGGCGGCCATTTTGTTTTCACTGAGCGTGGTTCTCAGCAGCAGGGGGCGCTCACAGAACTCCCGAGGTGTCAGTGTAATAGGAGCAAACTTTTAAAAAGAAGCCTCAACCACCATTTTAAAGGACTATACCTGTGTTTTCACTGCGCTTCCATTCATTCATTCACTCATTCATTCACTCATTCACTCACTCATTCACTCACTCATTCACTCTCAGCGCTCTGTATCTCAGTATCTGGACGACGTCTTACCCTGGAGACGGTGAGCGGCATGTTGAAGTCCTTGCCTCCCTGCATCCTGAAGCCCCAGGGCCCGGGGCCCGGCAGCGTGATGGTGTACGAACTCATTCTTCAATAACAAAGATCCTGAGACGCTTCTGTAACAGAGACACGGGTGATGAGAGGAGCTGAGCGACCGCAGGACGTGAAGGTGGAGAAAACAAACGCACAAAGACGACAAAGAGCGACAAGAAGAAGAAGAAGAAGAAGAAGAGGAAGAGCTGCCTGCTCAGACGAGCTGAAGTGACATCCTAAGAATAGACTCAGATAACTGTGAGTGGCATTGTGGGAGGGGGGGGGGGGGGTGAGGGGGGGCAGGGTGAGGCGGGGAGGCGGGGCTGAGGGGGTTGGACTTATATGGCGTGAAAGGGGAAACCTGGTATGTGAGGCTCGCCGTGACTCACCGAGGCTAATATAGACCCAGCAGATGCTTGGGGACAATCTAACGTCCACCCTGTCTGTCCCCCCCACCACTGTCCAGGGTCCCCCCCCCAGGGTCCTGCCCCCCCCCCCCCCACACACACACTAACGTCCAGGGTCCTCCCTTCACAGGGGCCACCCACACTAACGTCCAGGGTCCCCCCCCCAGGGTCCTGCCCCCCCCCCCCCCCACACTAACGTCCAGGGTCCCGCCACACTAACATCCAGGGTTCCCCCCAGGGCCCCCAACACTAACGTCCAGGGTCCTCCCCCCAGGGTCCGGCCCCCCCCCCCCACACTAACGTCCAGGGTCCCCCCCCCCCAGGGTCCTGCCCCCCCCCCACACTAACGTCCAGGGTCCCGCCACACTAACATCCAGGGTCCCCCCCAGGGCCCCCAACACTAACGTCCAGGGTCCCCCCCCCCCCAGGGTCCTGCCCCCCCCCCCCACACACACACTAATGTCCAGGGTCCCCCCCGGGGCCCCCAACACTAACGTCCAGGGTCCCGCTAACCCCCCCCACACTAATGTACAGGATCCCACCCCTCAGGGTCCCCCCCCCAGGGTCCTGCCCCCCCCCCCACACTAACGTCCAGGGTCCCGCCACACTAACATCCAGGGTTCCCCCCAGGGCCCCCAACACTAACGTCCAGGGTCCTCCCCCCAGGGTCCGGCCCCCCCCCCCACACTAACGTCCAGGGTCCCCCCCCCCAGGGTCCTGCCCCCCCCCCACACTAACGTCCAGGGTCCCGCCACACTAACATCCAGGGTCCCCCCCAGGGCCCCCAACACTAACGTCCAGGGTCCCCCCCCCCCAGGGTCCTGCCCCCCCCCCCACACACACACTAATGTCCAGGGTCCCCCCCGGGGCCCCCAACACTAACGTCCAGGGTCCCCCCCCCCCAGGGTCCTGCCCCCCCCCCCACACACACACTAATGTCCAGGGTCCCCCCCGGGGCCCCCAACACTAACGTCCAGGGTCCCGCTAACCCCCCCCACACTAATGTACAGGATCCCACCCCTCAGGGTCCCCCCCCCCATAGCCAATCAGAGCCGTCGCTCAGAAACATCTCATTATCTTTGCGCCGATAAATAACAGTGAAACAGAAAGGGCGCGAGTTAAGTGGCGAGGTCACAGGTTCAAATCCCAGCTCCTCATCATCCTCATCACTGCTGCAGTTCCCTTCAGCCAGGCATCAACACTGAAATCTGCCCGGTAACAACGCAACGAATAAACAACAACAACAACAAAAAAACGTGTGACAAAGTTCAAATATATAT
>NC_139812.1:28489740-28494740 GCF_963457635.1 Microchirus variegatus | reverse complement strand
GCAGGCGTTAAACAAACTTATAATTATCGTTGTACTGAGATATAAATTGTTATTCTATATTCTGACGTCTGGAGATTTATTTTATTATTAACCAGGACTTTATTTGTGTGTTTTTTGTTTTAACGTTTAGTTTCATGGTTTAGAAGCAAAAATATAGAGTTAGCTAGCAACTAGCGGCGAGGTTAGCTCCACGAAACGCTTAAAAACAAAATCACATTTGAACAATTTAAGAATTTGTCGTCGTATTAAAAACATTGTGTGTGAAATTGTTGTCATTTGAGACGTTTGTAGAGTTTGTAAGTTTCTATTTTAACATTTACGCTGCGAGTTTAGCACAACAGTAACTTAGCATTAGCTTCCACGGGACTTTTCCGTTAGCATGTTGTGTTCAAAACGTCCCGCGTCGTCATGTAACTGAGCTAAGAATGTAAAAGACTAAATTACCACAGATATTATTTGTCTGAAAAATGGGACAGAGGTTTTTTGTCCGTAAAATATACATTTTTGGTTTTTAATTTGGGTTTTTATTCGCACTTTTGTCCTAAAGTTACGTCACAATGGAGCAAAAAAAGTCAGCAGGAAACTTCACGCAAGTAACGACCGAACAAAAACAGCGACAGGAAACCACAATAGCAGGTAAACATTAATTTGATGCATATTATAATACTTTGCATTTTCCTGCGACATTAGCACACGGATGCTAACGCGCTCGCCAACTCAAGAAAATATTCACTGAAATGTTTTTGAATCAAGAATTTTATGTTACGAGAATTCATGGTACGTGAATTCTCACCTGAGGCTAATGCTATCGCTAACTGAGTCAAATGACAAAAGGAAAGACTACTTTTAGCTAGTTAACATTAAAAAAAAATCAAAGTCAGTGTAAGTTTACGACATCTTTAAGAACACGTTTGTAAACCACTCACTCTCCCACACCAAAGCCCATAGAGAAAACCAGTGATTTTAGCATCACAGGGACACAGGAGCTGCTGGTCTACTGCTGCCTCGTGTGGTCACTTTGTGTCACTGAAATAAATATAAATTAAGATTTTTAAAAGCAGAATTCACAAAATAAGTCATTGTAAGTTAGTGATCGAGGCAGCAGTTCTCTATGGGCTTTGGTGTGGGAGAGTGAGTGGTTTACAAACGTCAGCTTCCTGTTGTTCTTGAGATATCGTAGACCGACATTGAAATAGTTGTCAGCAGTAGGGGGCGCTCACAGTGTCAGTACCTCATGAAATCACAAACCACAAAGAATAAAACGAATCCCTTAAAACAACGTTAACGTTGGTATTTTTGTGAAAATAAGTGAATTATTTCATCGTTAAAAACCTGAAAGTTTGTGCTCTTTCTCGTCTCTAAATATCCAAACCCGCCCCCATATATTTGTTGTTGTTGTTGTTGTTGTTGTTGTTTAGCTGCGCGGGGGGCGTGAACCATTCCGTCCAATGGGAAGAAAGGGGCTGGTCTCCGCGGTTACGACGATGCTCGGGATCCGAGCGATCGCGCTCCTCGCGGCGTGTCCGTCAGCGAAGTCTCCGCCCTGTCGGACAGGAAACACGTGATGTCAACGCGACCGATTCGCGAACTTTTATTTGATAAAATGTAAATGTTTTAGCGCGTGTTTTTTTTTTTTTAGCACGTTAAAATGCTACAGTGTTAAGATATCGTAAAACTAAAGGTGAGTAGAGTAATAATAACAATGCTGTTACCGACTGAACATCGTAGCAGCAACGTGTCAACCTTAACATGGCAAGGGGCGGGGCTTATTGCAGATACAGCAGCCGGCCACCAGGGGGCGATCATTGAAAGTTAACAGTGTGTGAGATGTTAGCGTTGGACTCACGTTGCGTTCACTGACTCCTGTCGCGGTGTAATCTGTGTCAAAGGACGTCTGAAAAACAAGAATCCAGACGTGAACGTTTTTTATAATAATAATAATAATAAAACGGTAAATTCAGAGTTAATCAAACGAATCTTCATCAGGGAGGAAACTTCCTGGTTCATCAGATACAGTGAATTTTTAATATCTCGGTCAATGGTTGAGATCAAAAGGCAAAGAGGATTTTCTGTAATCTGAAAAACACATTGAGCAGATTAAAAAAAACACAAAAAAACAGCAGCAGATTATTGTTTAATCTCTGACCCAGAAAATGACCCAGAATCCTCCTCACATCGTTGTCCACGTCCTGATCGTAACGTTCATCAGCTACATGACAGTGACATGTCTTTGTTTGTAAACCACTCACTCTCCCACACAAAAGTCCATAGAGAAAACCAGTGATTTTAGCTCACGGGGACACAGGACATGCTGGTCTACTGCTGCCTCGTGTGGTCACTTTGTGACACTTAAATAAATGTAAATTAAGCCGAATTCACAAAATAACATATTTAAAGTTAGTGATGGAGGCAGCAGTGGATCAACAACTCCTGTGAACTCCTGTGTCTCTGTGATGTTACAATCACTGGTTTACTCTATGGGCTTTGGTGTGGGAGAGTGAGTGAAAAAAAAACACATAACAAAATACTTGCTTCATAAAATCCACGTCAGTTTAAGTCTACGACGTCTTTAAGAACATGTTAATGTCTTTATCTCACTGTTAGACAGACTTTTCCTTGTGTAAACTGACGTTTGTAAACCACTCACTCTCCCACACCAAAGCCAATAGAGTAAATCAGTGATTTTAACATCACAGCACACAGGAGTTCACAGGAGTTGTTGATCCACTGCTGCCTCCATCACTAAGTTCACATGAGTTGTTTTTGTCAATTCGGCTTTTGAAAATCTTCATTTATATTTATTTCAGTGACACAAAGTGACCACACGAGGCAGCAGTAGACCAGCAGTTTCTCAGGTGCGTTGTTTTGTTCAGTGGATGTTCGATCATGACTTCCTTCCTGTTTCAGATCTCTGTACCTTTTCAAAAATGCCCGAGTCGTTGTTCTTCATCTTTGATTTGAAGCTGGACGACGGTTTGACGTTGGACAGTGTAGCTGTGTCTCTGCTGATGTCACATGACACCTGACGACTGACCGGTCTGGAGCTCAGGCTGGACAGTTCAGCCTCAGTGTCCGTCAGGCCCTGTTCAACACACACACACACACACACACACACACACACACACACACACACAAACACACACAGTGTCATGTTGTACTACACACACACACACACAGCAGCTGACACAGGACGGAGCGTACCGATTCGCTGTCGGAGGCGGAGGAGAGGCGGGACTTGTTGTGGCGTCTGAACTGTCCGTCAGACGACTGACTGGTGAGCGTGGAGCGACGCGTCGACACGAAGCTGCTGCTCGACGAGCGAAGGTCACGAGGGCGAACGCACAGGAGGACGCCAAGACACGGGATGTACTTCGCCAGAGCCACTCTGAGACAGACAGACAGGCAGGGAGACAGGGAGAGACAGACAGACAGGCAGGGAGAGAGACAGGGAGAGAGACAGAGAGGGAGACAGACAGACAGACAGGGAGACAGACAGACAGGGAGAGAGAGAGAGACAGACAGGGAGGGAGAGAGACAGGGAGAGAGACAGGGAGGGAGACAGACAGACAGGCAGGGAGAGAGACAGACAGGGAGAGAGAGAGAGACAGACAGGGAGGGAGAGAGACAGGGAGAGAGACAGGGAGGGAGACAGACAGACAGACAGGGAGACAGACAGACAGGGAGAGAGACAGACAGGGAGGGAGAGAGACAGGGAGAGAGACAGGGAGGGAGACAGACAGACAGGCAGGGAGAGAGACAGACAGACAGACAGGGAGACAGACAGACAGGCAGGGAGACAGGGAGAGAGAGACAGACAGGCAGGGAGAGAGACAGGGAGAGAGACAGAGAGGGAGACAGACAGACAGACAGACAGGGAGAGAGAGACAGACAGGGAGGGAGACAGACAGACAGGGAGAGAGAGACAGACAGGGAGGGAGAGAGACAGGGAGAGAGACAGGGAGAGAGACAGGGAGAGAGACAGGGAGGGAGACAGGGAGAGAGACAGGGAGGGAGACAGACAGACAGGCAGGGAGACAGACAGACAGGGAGAGAGAGACAGACAGGGAGGGAGAGACAGACAGGGAGAGAGACAGGGAGAGAGACAGGGAGGGAGAGACAGACAGGGAGAGAGACAGGGAGAGAGACAGGGAGGGAGACAGACAGACAGGGAGGGAGACAGACAGACAGGCAGGGAGAGAGACAGACAGACAGACAGGGAGACAGACAGACAGGCAGGGAGACAGGGAGAGAGAGACAGACAGGCAGGGAGAGAGACAGGGAGAGAGACAGGGAGGGAGACAGACAGACAGGCAGGGAGAGAGACAGACAGACAGACAGGGAGACAGACAGACAGGCAGGGAGACAGGGAGAGAGAGACAGGGAGGGAGACAGACAGACAGGCAGGGAGACAGACAGGCAGGGAGAGAGACAGACATACAGACAGGGAGACAGGGAGGGAGACAGACAGACAGGCAGGGAGAGAGACAGACATACAGACAGGGAGACAGGGAGAGAGAGACAGACAGGCAGGGAGAGAGACAGACAGGGAGACAGGGAGAGAGAGACAGACAGGCAGGGAGGGAGACAGACAGACAGACAGACAGACAGGGAGAGAGAGACAGACAGGGAGGGAGAGAGACAGACAGGGAGAGACAGACAGACAGACAGAGTTTATTTAAGCACCTAGTGGACATTACAGGAATTGCAGCTGGACAGAAAATGATTAATAATTAGGCCGCGAACGAAAACTTCAAAAGTTGAGTTCGATTAAATTTCCTGAAACTTTGTGGGAAAACGTTACGAAACAAGACAAACAAAAAAGTCGACCGACGCTCGTTTTAGTCTTGCGATTGAGCGCCACCTGGTGGTGGGGAGCGGTACCTGTACTTGGGGTGTGTGATGGCGTAGATGATGGGGTTGTGAATGGCTGAGGCTTTGGCGATGACGGCGGGAACAGAGTTCATGTACGGCGTCAACATGTCAGCGTAGCTGCGACAAGA
>NC_139812.1:28422240-28484740 GCF_963457635.1 Microchirus variegatus | reverse complement strand
GGAGCACATTTTCACGTCCACTTAATGCGAGAATTTGGCAGAAAATACGCACAAAATATCGTAAATCTCGATCCAATCTTTGAACTGGAGCTATCTGTAGTGTGCAGTTCTACATGGAACGGCAGCTCTACCAAGTGAGCTACAGTGTGTTAATGTTCTTGTGTTTTCTGCTTTTGTGTTTGCGTTGTGAGTCAATGTTTTCGTGTTTTCTGCTTTTGTGTTTGCGTTGTGAGCTAATGTTTTCGTGTTTTCTGCTTTTGTGTTTGCGTTGTGTGATTTGTGTTTGCGTTGTGAGTTAATGTTTTCGTGTTTTTTTGCTTTTGTGTTTGCGTTGTGAGTTAATGTTTTCGTGTTTTCTGCTTTTGTGTTTGCGTTGTGAGTTAATGTTTTCTGCTTTTGTGTTTGCGTTGTGAGTCAATGTTTTCGTGTTTTCTGCTTTTGTGTTTGCGTTGTGTGATTTGTGTTTGCGTTGTGAGTCAATGTTTTCGTGTTTTCTGCTTTTGTGTTTGCGTTGTGAGTCAATGTTTTCGTGTTTTCTGCTTTTGTGTTTGCGTTGTGAGTTAATGTTTTCGTGTTTTCTGCTTTTGTGTTTGCGTTGTGTGATTTGTGTTTGCGTTGTGAGTTAATGTTTTCGTGTTTTCTGCTTTTGTGTTTGCGTTGTGTGATTTGTGTTTCGGTTTTGAGTGAATGTTTTTGTGTTTTTTCGATTTGCGTTTGTGTTTTCTGTTTTGCGTTTGTGTTTTGCACCTCAGGGCCACCGTAGACTATCCATTGTTAGCAATAGCAGTGGACAACAACGCTCTACCTGGTATTTTGTGCTCACAGCGCCCTCTGCTGGACACGTTATTCATTACTTTTGAATATCAGGCGATCGTGGGATGAACAGGTTTCTACGACTGCACTGTTGTCACGTTAAATAAAGATGATGTAGATTTTATATCACGAGGAGCCACAGAATTATGAGCTGCTTTAAAACATGGATGTAAACGTCCAGATGAAAAACTCCTTCTTCTGTACGATGTATAACGACAGAAGAGGAGATTATTATTATTATTCCACACACTGATCTCTAATCTCTCCGTGAGTCCATCACTGTCTCTAATTAACCTCGTCTCCGTCGCTTCGTCCTCGCTTTTCACCGTTTCCACGTCAACGGCATAAATTACTGAGACGACGAGGGTCAGGACATTCCTGCGCTAATCTGAGATTTAATCTGAGCTTTAATCTGGAACTGCTTCATTTTACTGTTTTCAGTTTGTTCAGGTTGACATTCCACAATAATCTGTTTAGACTTTTTGTCAAATTACGACATTTTGGACAAGTCTGACTCCATTCTGAAGTGTTTACAGTAATCGGACTATGAATCACAGGATCCTGGTACGTTAGTCTGACTAAGTCTAGCTCTATTATAGTCTGACCAAGTATTTACAGTAATCGGACTATGACTCAGGATCCAGGTACGTTAGTCTGACTAAGTGTTAACAGTAATCGGACTATGACTCACAGGATCCAGGTACATTAGTCTGACTAAGTCTAGCTCTATTATAGTCTGACTTAGTGTTTACAGTAATCGGACTATGAATCACAGGATCCTGGTATGTTAGTCTGACTAAGTCTAGCTCTATTATAGTCTGACCAAGTATTTACAGTAATCGGACTATGACTCAGGATCCAGGTACGTTAGTCTGACTAAGTGTTAACAGTAATCGGACTATGACTCACAGGATCCAGGTACATTAGTCTGACTAAGTCTAGCTCTATTTTAGTCCGACTAAGTGTTTACAGTTATCAGACTATGACTCACAGGATCCAGGTACATTAGTCTGACTAAGTCTAGCTCTATTATAGTCTGACTAAGTGTTTACAGTAATCGGACTATGAATCACAGGATCCTGGTATGTTAGTCTGACTAAGTCTAGCTCTATTATAGTCTGACCAAGTATTTACAGTAATCGGACTATGACTCAGGATCCAGGTACGTTAGTCTGACTAAGTGTTAACAGTAATCGGACGATGACTCACAGGATCCAGGTACATTAGTCTGACTAAGTCTAGCTCTATTTTAGTCCGACTAAGTGTTTACAGTTATCAGACTATGACTCACAGGATCCTGGTACGTTAGTCTGACTAAGTCTAGCTCTATTATAGTCTGACTAAGTGTTTACAGTAATCGGACTATGAATCACAGGATCCGGGTATGTTAGTCTGACTAAGTCTAGCTCTATTATAGTCTGACCAAGTATTTACAGTAATCGGACTATGACTCAGGATCCAGGTACGTTAGTCTGACTAAGTGTTAACAGTAATCGGACTATGACTCACAGGATCCAGGTACGTTAGTCTGACTAAGTCTAGCTCTATTTTAGTCCGACTAAGTGTTTACAGTAATCGGACTATGACTCACAGGATCCTGGTACGTTAGTCTGACTAAGTCTAGCTCTATTATAGTCTGACTAAGTGTTTACAGTAATCGGACTATGAATCACAGGATCCAGGTACGTTAGTCTGACTAAGTCTAGCTCTACTTTAGTCTGACTAAATCTAGCTCTATTATAGTAAAGGTATTTGCAGTAATCAGACTATGAATCACATGATCCAGGTACGTTAGTCTGACTAAGACTAGCTCTATTTTATTCGGACTAAGGCCGATTCACATGATATTAAGAAAACTGAATTATCGTCTTAGTACTTTTAACATGTATATACACACCAGCCGACAGAGGGCGCTGTGGCTTAGTGGGTCAAAGCACCTGTCTTGTAAACAGGGGATCCTGGGTTCAAATCCCAGCAGTGCCTTTAAAAGGTTTCCTTGAGTCAACGATAATGATGATAATAATAATGATTATAATGGAGAAATCCATTTGGCTCCAGGTCAAACTTTGCGTAACCGTGAGGTTTTTTCATTACAGTTAATAATGAAAATAGGTTGATGGTTACATCTGTTACCAGGTGAGTGGTTTTTGACATCATCTTCACACAGTAATTTCACACTGTGTGTGTGTGTGTGTGTGTGTGTGTCTGTGTGTGTGTGTGCGTGAGAGTGAGAGTGAGGAGAGAAGAGTGTGGAAACTTTAATTACACACACACACACACACACACACACACACACACACACACACACACACACACACACACACACACACACACACACACACACACAGCTGTCATTACAGTCAGAGAAATGTGGGTCAGCCTGGTGGTGAATAGGTACACACTGTAATGTGTTACATAATTAAAGTAGTAATGATTCCTGCCAACACTGATCTGCTCCACAGAGCTTTTCCACACATTCTGTCAACAACACTGTGTTCACCGCACGCTAGCGTGGAAACATCGCTGCTGTCACTGTGGTTTTACACGTTTGTTAGCGTTTGTTAGCGTTTGTTAACGCGTTCATTGTCACGAGCAGCTGCAGTCCAAACATTCTTCTTAAAAAAGAGACAAAAGTCAGAATTCCTGAGTTGAGAGGACGAACTTGCTAAAGGAACGTACAGCAGCACAACATCAGCAACACTTTTAACGTTAATGTTAACATTGTACAGTACAGACATCAGAGACATCAGAGACATCAGAGAGACGTCAGAGACATCAGAGACATCAGAGAGACGTCAGAGACATCAGAGAGACATCAGAGAGACGTCAGAGACATCAGAGAGACATCAGAGAGACATCAGAGACATCAGAGTGACATCAGAGACATCAGAGTGACATCAGAGACATCAGAGTGACATCAGAGAGACATCAGAGACATCAGAGAGACATAAGAGAGACATCAGAGACATCATAGACCTCAGAGAGACGTTAGAGAGACATCAGAGACATCAGAGACATCACAGACGTCAGAGAGACATCAGAGACATCAGAGAGACGTCAGAGACATCAGAGATACGTCAGAGACATCAGAGATACGTCAGAGACATCAGAGAGACATCAAAGACATCATAGACACATCAGAGAGACGTCAGAGAGACATCACAGAGACGTCAAAGAGTCACAGAGACATCACAGAGATGTCAGAGACATCAGAGACATCAGAGAGACGTCAGAGAGACGTCAAAGACACCAGAGAGACATCAAAGACATCAGAGACACATCAGAGAGACGTCAGAGAGACATCACAGAGACGTCAGAGACATCAGAGACGTCAGAGAGACATCACAGAGATGTCAGAGACATCAGAGACATCAGAGAGACGTCAAAGACACCAGAGAGACATCAAAGACATCAGAGAGACATCACAGAGACGTCAGAGACATCAGAGACATCAGAGACATCAGAGAGACGTCAAAAGACACCAGAGAGACATCAAAGACATCACAGAGACATCACAGAGATGTCAGAGAGACATCAGAGAGACATCAGAGACATCAGATGGTCGTGGACAGAAAGTTGGTGTGAGGACAAACAGAACTCGTCTAAACCAACACCGACTCTGGTTTTGGATCAATAATGTCATTGACAGATGTCCTGGATACAGAGACACGTCAATATGTGTTTATTCAACAACACACAGCAGCAGCAAAGACAACGACAAAGACAAACAACGACAAAGACAAAGACAACGACAACGACAACGACAAACAAAGACAAAGATAACGACAAAGACACACAACGACAAAGACAACGACAAACAGACGCACACAGAGCAGGATCCTGAGGAGGAACTGGTCACATGATCAGAGCAAACTTCACTTTTATTCCACCACAGTCACCATTCTTACAAATAAATAATCTGGATTACAATGAGATTACAATGAGATTACAATGAGAACCACTTTAAACTCAATGTTTTTTTATTATTATTAACCATTAAAATGTAATGAATATACTGTCGAACATAATGAGGACACAGTAAATGTCACTGACATAAAACAAACATTGTTTTTGTTTGTTGACCTGATTATTTCAAAAGAATAAAACGTTAAAACCTATTTAAACATCTGTTTCACGCACTTTTTATATTAAAAATAAACACAAACATGCTATATTTTCTTTAGACAGAAGCATTTATTCATTTGACTTCATTATTTTTGAGTCTTTTACTCTCAGAACCGTAAGTGTCTCATTTGAATAAACCTTTAGCCTGATCATTAAATGTCAATGTTTTTTAGTAAAAACCTTCACTGAGCATTAATCAACACAACATCGCCACCTGCAGGATTATCAGAGAAATTACATTTATGCTAAACTGAGGGAAAAATTGGTCAAAATTGACGATTAAAAAATATACAATTTAAAAATAAATGAAATCACAACAACGTGTCATTCATGATGTTGTTTTTCTAGTGACACAGATGAAAATAGAGATTATAATCTGTGTTAATGGTGAATCTTTGAGTTCATAAGGTGAAACTCGACCTGTCAAACACACAAGATTTAGTGAGTCTTTGGTAAACTTCACGCCCTTAATCACGAACACAGGCACAATTATTATTAATAAATAAAATGTTAAGTCGTAAAAAGACACTAAAGTTCTTCATAAACTTAAACAATCACTCATTAAAGAATAATTAAAGGGTGCAAATGTTGCAAAAGCGAGAAATAGCCCTCACTTCACCGAACCTCATGTAAAATAATGTTAAATTAGTTTTGATTCGGTCGCTCACGGCAGTCGATTGTTTATAAAACGTCAAATACCACTTTTCCTTGAGAAATATGAATTGTTCTTTAATTCGGCGTCATTTTAAACATTAAAATAAACACTGCTTTAATAAAATATCTTAAATTGAAGTTTCTCTTTATGGTAAAACGCGCGAGAAGTGACTCTAAAAAGAAACATATTCATGAGATAATAATAATGACATTTATGCCGAATGAGAGAAAAACGTGTCCGGTTACGTTCTGTGCGTTAAACCGTGTTCTTTGACGCAAATTAACTGTTAATAAGCGCAGTTTTCAACGATGTTCGGCGGCAGCGTTACTCACCGTCGGAGCGGCGGAGGCGGCGGCGGCGGAGGCGGACACCTGCAGCTCCATCCGCCGGCGAACCTCCACCTCAGAGCCGTTACCGCTCCACGCGTTTGCCGCTGACAGCGCCAGAGTCTCCATGTGTGTGTGCGCGCCGCGTCCGCGTCCGCTGCTCTGCCGCGTGGACACGAGAGGAGCGCGAGCTTCCCGCCGTCCACGCTCCACGCCCCTCCCCCCTCCTCCTCGCGCGCTCCTGCACGAGAGGAGAGAGAGAGAGAGAGAGAGAGAGGCTGATTGACAGGTGTGCAGCACGTGGGTAAGAAACAACAAACAACAAACATGTTTAGAACAAACAAACAAACACTGCCGTGTTTACGTCCGAAGTCGCGTCCGAGTTTATCGCGTTCCTGTTCGGAAATCGTGGAATATTGTTCGGCTAAGTATCCCGAGCTAGCCACTGTTGGCTATATCAGTCGACAACAACACTCGACAACACACACAAAAACAACATAGCAACATGTTTACGAACAAAACAAAGAACAATTTGCGAATTTTTTAAAACTGTGAAATAACTACGACAGAAGTTTTTACAAAAGGCGGCCATCTTGGGATCCTTTGATACTGTGTAGTGGAAAAGTGCTATTATTGTTCCACTCCCCAGATTAAGTCTCCTCGTTTGTCCGTAAAATAGCGACGCTTAGCTCTCGTGTCGCCCGGTGACATTCCCACGCTGCACACAGGAAGTGGCGGCAGCGACAGCATTGACATGGAGCTGGTGAAGTGAGACTGAAAACGCAAAGAAACAAAATCACGGAAAGTTTCCGAAGTGAATTCTACTGCGAAACAAAAAAAAAACACCTTGGCTCCGCCCGCCCCTGCTCTGCTGGTGTATGCACACAAACACTCCCTCACTCAGGTCTGAAAACAAACAGTGTTACGTTGTCTCTGTTCATGAAGTTACGTACTGCAGCTTTAAACAGTAAAATCATGATTTATATCCATTTAAATCTTGTTTTTTAACAATTTGTAAATTCATACATATATTGTGTGTGTGTGTGGACTGAAGCTCCCTATGGTGACCACCAGATGGCGTCCTACCCACGGAAGACACCAGAGGGAGCTTCAGTTCTGCTGCTGCTGCTGTTTTTAAAGACACATTTGAATAAAAACAGCTTTAAAAATAAACATTGTCATTTATTCACTCATTAATATTCATGTTTACGTTTGTTGATTCACTCTCTGCCAAAATGTAAAGTTTTTACACAAAATAAAATCAATAAAATAATGATTAGTCACTAACTTATCTCTTGTTATTATTAGTTAATTATTAATTAATCATTAGTTAACAAGGAGCTGATTATTGGTTTAATTAGCTAATGATTAACTCATTATTGGTCAATAATTAGGAAATTATTCATAAACATTTTCATTAGTTAATCATCAGCAAGAATTTTTTTTATAAAATAAGGAAAATGATTTGACTCGGTAGCGCCCCCTTTTGACAAAGCCAAAACTAAGTTGCACCAAATTTCACAAAACTTGGTGGAAACATGTAACAGTCCGAGGCGAACAAAAAAGTCTATCAGGACCGTGACCTCAACGCAACAGGAAGGCGGCCATTTTGAATTTGGCGTCCGTCTTGGTGATTTGCTCAATTCGTAAAAAATCTACGATCTCGTCTGAGTAACGAGCAAAATACATGTCAATTATTACTAGACACGTCAAAGATGAAAAGTTATCGGAAGGTCTCGCAGAACAAAAAGGGGGTGTGGCCACGGCAGCTGACTCTGACCCAACAGGAAGTCAGCCATTTTGAATTTGGCTAGCATTTCACCACAACAAAGGAAGCGGGTGGTAACTTACGCCGTACGTCGAGATAAGACGTCAAACATGGGCCGAACCTCAGCTCAGGGTTCAGCTGAAACATGACTCAGCAGAAACTGCTCGACTTTGTTCCGATCAAAGTTCAGACAAACACTTTCAGACCTTTGTGTTTGTTTGTTTTAGTCGCAGATAAAAACGTAGCTTCGCTCAAACTCGTCATCGTAACGTAAACATGAAGCTTCCCGTGTTTCTGCTGCTGCTGCTGCTGCTGCCGCTCTGCTCGGGTACGTTTATCGCATTTCATTCACGAATATTTAACACGCTGGCGTATCTCACGTCGTTTGTTTGTGTGTTTGTGTGTTTGTGTGTTTGTGTGTTTGTGTGTTTGTGTGTTTGTTTGTTTGTGTGTTTGTTGCAGCTCACAGGTTTAACATCAAATGTTACGGCCAGGACTTCCTCATGGTCAACAACGATGTTCTGAAGTGCAGCGCTGACGTGGAACAGGCCTGTTTCACCAAAGGTAGAGCCTTTTTATCGACCGCTATTGCTAACTATTGCTAACAATGGCTCAAGATACATTTGGGTCCATGTTCTTTGTCTGAATGTTGTTGCGTTAATGGTACGTTCCAGTATTTGTTGGAAGTCGCCACCTCCAGTCGGATTTCCAACTCACAAACAGTTCACAAAACGACCTCATAAACTTTGACATTGGATTCCAAGATGGCTGCCTTTCGCATCAATAGTTAGCATTAAGTTAGCATTAGCATTATTCTCTCACAGTTAAGTACTGAAGCTTTGTCAGTTGTAAACATAGTACTGTTTTGAATTTAAAACACCGTGTAGAGCGTAGCATTGTTAGCGACTGGTATTGCTAACAATGGCTCAAGATACATTTGGGTCCATGTTTTTTGCCTGAATTTTGTTGCGTTAATGGTACGTTCCAGTATTTGTCGGAAGTCAAAACGCCCCCTCCAGTCGGCTTCCCAAGTCAGAGAGTTCACAAAATGACCTCACAAACTTTGACATTGGATTCCAAGATGGCTGCCTTTCGCATCAATAGTTAGCATTACGTTAGCGTTAGCATTGTTTCTCTCTTAGTGGTTTCAGTTGTAAACAGTACTGTTTTTTTGTTTTAGTTTCAAGCACCGCGTGGAGCGCAGCGTTGTTAGCGACTGGTATTGCTAACCATGGCTAGTCTAACGTGCACTGACTCTGAGGTGATGTGATGGAACGAACCATGTGGACAAAAAAAACAAAAAAAAAACAGAGGCGAGGAAAAACTAAAATATTTATATTTTAAAGTCATTATACAACTTATTCAAGGTTATTTATTATATTACTGTCAATAAATGGTAAAATTCTCTGTGTTACGTACTGGATCTTTAAATCTTTGGTCTTTTGATGACATGATTGATGACGTGATTGATGATTGATGACATGATTGATGACATGATTGATGATGTTATTGATGACATGATTGATGACATGTTTGATGACATGATTGATGACATGATTGATGACATGATTGATGACAAGATTGATGATGTGATTGATGACATGATTGATGATTGATGACATGATTGATGATGATTGCTCGTGTGTCTTCAGTTAACGGGGAAAAAGGTTGCACTCGGCTGGAGAACTGCTCTGGAGAGAGTTGGACCTGTTGCCATACAGACCTGTGCAACGGCTGACCAATCACAGCGCGGCGAACGTTGGCGTGACAGGAGTCACAGGAACGGGGGGATCGTTTCCCAGAATGCAGAGCGTGTGCTTGTGAACTTTGAGTCATGTGTGAAACTCGAATAAACTCAAAGTGTTCACCAGACTGTGTCAATCATTCCGAGAACATGGTGCAAACAGAGCAGATGGGGACAGTCGTTATTCACGTTACCATGGTGACGTGAGGAGGCTGAAGGTCTACAGGTGTTTTCAAAATAAAATCAATTAATATTCACACATATCACAATAAAATTCCCAAATAGATACTTTTACTTTTTTTTTTGTACTTGTTGTGATTTTAACATTTTAAATAAACAAGAAAAGTAAAACAGAAAGAATACTGTTATTCAGCTGTGTGATGCGGTTACCGTGGCGTCCAGCAGGGGGCGGTGTCTCCCGCGTCCACGTCCGTGTGTAAACAGCGCAGAGGAAGAGTCGTCGTGTCGCGGCAGCTCCAGTTCGGTGGTTCCGGGCGTGTTCGCCGCTCATTAAAGTGTCTGCTGGACCTGAACTGAGTGGATTAAAACGCCGGATCAGAGGTAAGAAGAACGGGCACCGACGAACCGGGCCCTGAGCCGGCGACACACCGGACACCGAACCGCCCGCAGCCGTTACACTCCTGGCGTTAGCATTAGCCGTTTCCCGTTAGCTTCCAACAAACTGAAACTTCACAAAAGTGTCGTCGTTACCGCGAAGACGTTAATAAACACACCGAACCGGTACCGAACCGGTAATACACACACCGAGGCACAATATACCGACTTTATATCGACATTGGATCGAGTAAAGTAGTGTTAAAATGTCTGTGATGACGGCTACTCGTTTAAAAGGCTGTTGATTATTAGCATCATATTTATTAATAATGAATAACTCGATAAAATCGAGAAAAATAATATGTATGTGTATATAAATATATGTATGTGTATATATGTATATATATATATATATATATATATATAAATGTATATGTATGTATATATATATATATATATATATATATATATATATAAATGTGTTTAAATATGTATATATAAATACCCAATATCACTGGCTAAATGAGTGTTATAGTAGAATTTGATCATATTTATAGTGTGTATATATATATATGTATATATATGTGTGTGTGTATATATCTATATATATATGTGTGTATATATATATATGTATGTATATATGTATATAAATGCCTAATATCACTGGCTAAATGTGTGTTATAGTAGAATTTGGCCATATTTATAGTGCATGTGATTGTTTATAACACATGTAGATATTCTTAATTTAAAGAAATAAAGCAAATATTATCTTAAAATAATGGTATTAGTAAGTGTATAGTATATTTTATTTTACAGTGTATTTAGTGTGTATTATTTATTATTTACAGTGTATTGTTGTCACTCTCAACTGAGTCCAGAGAAACGACAGCTTTATGTCCTCGTATGTCTCCTATATCAGGATGTTAAGAGGAAACATGGACGACGTTCAGGGTAAAGTGTGGATGTTAAGAGGAAACATGGTTAAGAGGAAACATGGTTAAGAGGAAACACGGTTAAGGGGAAACACGGTTAAGAGGAAACACGGTTAAGAGGAAACATGGTTAAGGGAAAACATGGTTAAGGGGAAAGTGGAGCAAATAAACCACAAAGCTCCTCCTGACAGAACACAGGTTTCACTCTGCTCGTCCTCTGACGTCATCACTTATCTTCAAGTATAATCTGAAAAGTATTTCCAAACATCTGAGTCACTGAGGCTCGTCCACATTGTTGCTACATATCTGCTCACTTCAAGATACATGAAGTTATATCAGGTACAGAAGTATTCATACACAAGTACAACTACCAAGTACACCAGGGCAGCATTGGACCTGGTACTGGTCCTGATACTTTACAGTCTGACCTGATACTTTACAGTCAGATCTGATACTTTTTTTTTGAGTGAATGTGTGAACATTAGTTGATGATGTCATTAACAACAGTGTGCGTTTATTGATTATTGACAGATGCATTACTACAGATATGAAAACACTGAGGTGAGCTGCTGCTACAAGTATCTGATGTTCAGCTACAACATCATCTTCTGGGTGAGGCACACACACACACACACACACACACACACACACCAATCTATTATCTGTTTTTCTCTGACTGTGGCTGAACAGGAAGTGACGTCACGACTTCCTGTGTGGTTAAACAGGAAGTGAGAGCAGTTATGAAACATCCTGAGCCACAGTTTTATACTTTTATTGATGAATCAAAGATGTAGAAGATCTGTGACATTGAAGTAAAGAGGTCTCACTCTGTACATGGACACGATGACACTTTTTTAACTGTGTGTGTGTGTGTGTGTTTGTGTGTGTGTGTGTGTGTGTGTGTGTGTGTGTGTGTGTGTGTGTGTTACAGTTGGCTGGTGCCGCCTTCATCGCTGTTGGTTTCTGGGCCTGGAGTGAAAAGGTGAATAAACACATACACACAGTCAGGAGAGGTAACCATGGTAACCATGGTAACCAAAGTTCTGTGCCTCTGACACACTCACGTATGACATCATCGGGGCTTTCAATCTTTGTGGGTGTGGCCTCTTGTTCACCAATATTGCTCGTGTGTGGTTCAGGGTGGGTGTGGCGAGGGGCGTGGCTTTCATGTGTGTTGTGGTGAACAGGGCGTTCTGCTGGACCTGACCCAGGTGACCCGGCTGCATGGTTTCGATCCAGTCTGGTTGGTTCTGGTGGTGGGCGGGATCACCTTCACCCTGGGCTTCGCTGGCTGTGTGGGCGCACTGAGAGAAAACATCTGTCTGCTCAAGTTTGTACGTTAAAAACATCCGTTTGCTCAAGTTTGTACGTTAAAAACATTTGTCTGCTCAAGTTTGTACGTTTAAAACGTCCGTCTGCTCAAGTTTGTACGTTAAAAACATCGGTTTTCTTAAGTTTGTATGTTAAAAATATTCGTCTGCTGAAGTTTGTACGCGAAAAACATCCGTTTGCTCGTTTGTACGCGAAAAACATCAGTGTTCTTAAGTTTGTCGTTAAAAACATTTGTCAGCTGAAGTTTGTACGTTTAAAACGTCCGTCTGCTCAAGTTTGTACGCTAAAAACATTCGTCTGCTGAAGTTTGTACGCGAAAAACATCCGTTTTCTTAAAGGCCACATTATACTTCTCCGACTGCGTATGCGTTATCCGTCTGCATCACCACGGAGACGCCTCGAGCATTTATACTTCTGCGTCGTGGTGACGGACACTCGCTGCAATTTCCCGCCCGATCAGTAGGGGTCGCTGCGCAAGGTTGTTGTGATTCTGGCTACAGTGAGCAATGGCGTCCGAGAAAGAAAGAGAGAGAAAGACTGTTGTTGTTGAAAAAGTGGCCGTTTCTCACTTTTCTGTGTCACGGAACGCAGTTTTAAGATAATTTGAGGCGAGAAATTGGCCATTTAGAGTCTAAACATGTGCTGTGTGTGTTAAGATATGACGTATTTATAGTTCGGCAGCGGCGTTATCGGCGGGGATCAGCTCCGCCTCTGTCAGGACGCCCGGAGCGCACTGAGAGCCGGCACAGAGCAGCTTAGCTCAGCCTGTCCTGAGGACCAATCGCAGCTCTTGCCGTCTCCGTAGTCCCTTGACGGAGTGACGGACACTTAAAAAATATTTCGTGCAGACGGAGACTACGCAGAGACTCTTCGACAGTCTCTGCGTCGACGCAGAGTCTCTACGTAGCCTACGCAGAGCACTTTACGCAGAAGTATAAATTGGGCTTAAGTTTGTACGTTAAAAACGTCCGTCTGCTCAAGTTTGTACGTTAAAAACATCAGTTTTCTTAAGTTTGTACGTGACTGTTTCAGATCAGTTCAGTTATATATATATATGTATGTTATATATATATATGTATGTATATATATATATGTGTATAAATACAATATCCTTTTTCCCTCTCAGTTCTCCGGCGTCATCGGCTTCATCTTCTTCCTGGAGCTCACAGCTGCTGTGCTCGCCGTGGTTTTTCAGAGTCAGGTCAGAGAATGGATCAACGACTTCTTCCTGACAAACGTCAAAGCGTACAGAGACGACATCGACCTGCAGAACCTCATCGACTCGCTGCAGAGGACGGTAACCACCTGACCCTAGACTGAACAGAACCTCTGAGCGTCAGGTTCTGATGGTTCTCCCTGTGTTTGCTCTCTGAACAGAACGAGTGCTGTGGAGCTCAGGACCCGACAGACTGGGAACAGAACGTCTACTTCAACTGTAACGTCACCAATCGCAGCAGAGAGAGGTGTGGAGTTCCATTCTCCTGCTGCATCACTGACCCAGCTGTGAGTTCAGTACTCATAAATACTCATCAGTACACATCAGTACTCATAAATACTCATCAGTACACATCAGTACACATCAGTACTCATCAGTACACATCAGTACACATCAGTACTCATAAATACTCATCAGTACACATCAGTACTCATCAGTACACATCAGTACTCATAAATACTAATCATCAGTGTTTCCTGATGTAGATGTCATCACTTTTCACGCCGATTCTCTTTGATAGTTTGCTATAATTTTGATTTAACGCAGAGACATGGTGAAGAGCTGAGAGGAAGGGTGTACTTCTTTACTCTCTCCACCAGAGGGCAGGCATCAAATTTGTACATGCAAAACATCGGTGCGCTTTAGTTTGTACGTTTAAAAACACCCGTTTGCTTAAGTTTGGACGATAAAAACATCTGTCTGTTCAATTTTTTAAATTAAAAACGTCTGTTCGTTTAAGTTTAAACGCTAAAGATTTCTGTTTCGTCTAAGTTCGTACGATAAAAACGTCTGTCCCCTCAAGTTTATACGCTAAAAAGTCTGTCCCCTCAAGTTTGTACGTTAAAAATATCTGTCTCTTCAAGTTTGTACGTTACAAAGGTCTGTCCGTTCAAGTTTGTACGTTAAAAACGTCTGTCCGTAGAAGTGTACGTTAAAAACATGTCTGTTCAAGTTTGTACGTTAAAAACGTCTGTTCGTTCAAGTTTGTACGTCTAAAACGTCTGTCCACTTAAGTTTGTACGTTAAAAATGTCTGTCCACTTAAGTTTGTACGTTAAAAACGTCTGTCCACTTAAGTTTGTACGTTAAAAACGTCTGTCAACTTAAGTTTGTACGTTAAAAACGTCTGTCCACTTAAGTTTGTACGTTAAAAACGTCTGTCCACTTAAGTTCGTACGTTAAAACCATCCATTGAGACGGTTTACTTCGTGTTTTGTGGGTTTAAAGTGAAACTCGTCAAGCTTCATTCTTAGACACAGGTCGTTTCGGTTTGGTTAAATTGAGCTGAGCTCAAACCTCAAAGTCGAGCTTATTCAAACCACCATCTACCACCACTTGTCATCACTGGATTGGTTGCCATGGATACATGACTGTGTGTGTGTGTTTGTGACAGGACTCGGTGGTGAACAGTCAGTGTGGCTACGACGTGAGGAGCAAAGACAAGGTGAGTTTCTGACCACATGATCACAGGAAACAGGAAGTGTTGAGTCTGACGTGTCAACTTCCTGTGCAGAGCGAGTGGAGTAACTTCATCTACATGAAAGGCTGCATCGCTGCTCTGGAGGACTGGTTACCACGTAACCTGTACGTGGTCGCTACCGTCTTCATCGTCATCTCTCTGCTTCAGGTACGACAACGCAGTAATACTGATGCTACGTCTGTGTACCGATGCTACGTCTGTGTACCGATGCTACGTCTGTGTACCGATGCTACGTCTGTGTACCGATGCTACGTCTGTGTACCGATGCTGCATCTTTGTACCGATGCTGCGTCTGTGTACCGATGTTACGTCTGTGTACCGATGCTACGTCTGTGTACCGATGCTACGTCTGTGTACAGATGCTACGTCTGTGTACCGATGCTACGTCTGTGTACAGATGCTACGTCTGTGTACCGATGCTACGTCTGTGTACAGATGCTACGTCTGTGTACCGATGCTGCGTCTGTTTACCGATGCTGCGTCTGTTTACCGATGCTGCGTCTGTTTACCGATGCTGCGTCTGTGTACAGATGCTACGTCTGTGTACCGATGCTACGTCTGTGTACAGATGCTACGTCTGTGTACCGATGCTACGTCTGTGTACAGATGCTACGTCTGTGTACCGATGCTGCGTCTGTTTACCGATGCTGCGTCTGTTTACCGATGCTGCGTCTGTTTACCGATGCTGCGTCTGTGTACAGATGCTACGTCTGTGTACAGATGCTACGTCTGTGTACAGATGCCACGTCTACGTCTGTGTACAGATGCTATGTCTGTGTACCGATGCTATGTCTGTGTACCGATGCTATGTCTGTGTACCGATGCTACGTCTGTGTACAGATGCTACGTCTGTGTACAGATGCTACGTCTGTGTACAGATGCTACGTCTGTGTACAGATGCTACGTCTGTGTACCGATGCTACGTCCGTGTACCGATGCTACGTCTGTCTGCCTAAATGTTTACGTTAAAAACATCTTTTCATGAAAGTCTGTACGTTAAAAACATCAGTCTGCTCCAGTTTGTACGTTAAATATTTACGTGTAAGTTTGTATTTTAAAAACATCAGTCTACTCAAGTTTGGACGTTAAAAACTTCTTAATGTGAAAGTTTTTACTTTCACATAAAGATCTTAACGTATCTTAACGTAATAGTTTATACATAAAAAACATCTTTTGTGAAAGTTTGCATGTGAACATCTTTTTGTGAAACTTTGTACGTTAAAAACATCTTTACGTGATAGTTTGTACGTTGAAAACATCTTTACGTGATAGTTTGTACGTTAAAAACATCTTTACTTGTGGTGATAGTTTGTACATTAAAAACACCTGTCATTCTCTCTCTGACCAGATGGTGGGGATATACCTGGCCAGGACTCTGATCTCTGACATAGAAAAATCCAAATTCAGCTACTGAAGTCTTTATCGACGTGGGCGGAGCTTAGACATTGGGGGTGTGGCTTAAGCCCGATGCCTTCTCTTTCTCCTGCTTGTCTGTACTTAAGTTGTTGCCATGGAGACTGAAAACATGGCGTGTTTGTTTGTTTACATTTGGCCGATGTTTTTATTTTATTTTTTCACTTTTTAACACTTTTCTGCTCTAAACACTTTTTTTTTATTGATCTACTGTGATCTGTGACCTGATTGGCCGATCAGTGCCTTCAAAAGAGGATTTGTATTTGTAGACTGAAAAGAGGCGGAGTCAGTGATGTCATCCAGGTGAAGTGCACTTCATGGTTCATGACCATGCTTTTTTTCTTTTCTTTTTTTTTTTAAATATCAGCTCATTAAAAACACGACTGTCCCTTTAAGAACCTTCACGTCACGTGATCACGTTTGATCTAAGATGACGATTGAAACAACTTTATTGACAACGATTGACACAGACGTTTATTTTTGAATAAAGGAGGTCTGATGTGAGGTCTGAGCTGGATTTAAAAAATGTGAAGTGAGAGGATGAACGAGTGAATGTGAGGATGAACGAGTGAGTGAATGTGAGGATGAACGAGTGAGTGTGAGGATGAACTAGTGAATGTGAGGATGAACGAGTGAGAGAGTGAGTGAATGAGTGAATGTTTGCTGATTCTTTTCTTAAAATCTGTTGAAGTGAATTTCTACATTTTTATATTCTTCAAAATAAAACTTTGTTTCTCACGTTGTCGTCGATGTTTATTCACGAACCCTGATCGGAGCATCGTGAGTGCCCCGCCCACTCCCGTCCTGCCCCGCCCACTTCCACCTCAACCAACAAGTTCCAACAAGAGTCGTATGTGAACGTAAACAATTCACGATATTGTAGTCAAAACATGCTAATGCTAAATGTCATGAAATGTTATTTTTAAATTTGTCAGGAAAAAAGGGCGGAGCCTCCTGTCTGTATTAGTATCCCTAAAGCTTTTTAGCTATTCGCAAAAAAATTGTGACAAACTAGCATTACCGAAAACCGTTGCGAAACATTAAATTTTTTTGTAAAATGAAAACATGTTTAAGTGAACGTTTGTACGTTAAAAACATATTCACGTAAACGTTTGTACGTTACAAACATCTTTACCTTAATGTTTGTACGTTGAAAACATATTTACGCAAACGTTTGTACGTTAAAAACATCTTAACATGAAAATTGTACGTTAACATCTTTTCATGATAGTTTGTACGTTAAACACATCTTTACGTGAAAGTTTGTACGTTAAAAACATCTTTATGCAAATGTTTGTACGTTAAAAACATCTTTACGTGAACATTTGTGCGATAAAAACATCTTTTATTCTTAAACATTTCTCAGGATACATGTTTGGTTACTTTGGCAAACATTCTAAAATGAAAATCTGGACGTTAGAAATAAATGTCGTAGAAAGACGCAGCGCCCCCTTGTGGCACTTCAAAATAAATCACTTGAACTGTATGTTGGCGATTTGGACGCCATTTTTAATTCTCTTATAATCACGATGAAAGTGACGTGACTTTTTCCGAAGAACTGGTTAAGATTAGGACTAAGATTTAACCTGTGTGTGTGTGTGTGTGTGTGTGTGTGTGCTGGTATTACTGATGTTGTGGGGACCTGCATCTGTTGACACAAAATAAAATAAAGTCCTCATCATTTAATTATGACATTTTAAGGTGAAAACATGTTTGTATGCTCTGGTTAAAGTTAGTTAAAGTTAGTGTTACTAGTTACTAGCTGTGGTTAAGTCCCCAGGACATGAATGTAAGTCAATGTAATGTCCTCTGTCATAAACACTGACCTTGTCGGGACCAGTCGACCTCATGGAGACCAAAACTTGGTCCTAATGACTGGTTAAGTTCAGGACTAACATTTGAATTTAAAGTTATTCATTAACCACAAACTGTGTGTGTGTGTGTGTGTGTGTGCGCGTCCGTCCAGAGGGCGGCGCTGCAGCGTCTGCACTTCTGAAACCTGACGCCCCCGACACACACACACACACACACACACGCACACCAGAGGAAGTGGGAGGGGCCAAGGAGGCGGAGTCGGAAGCGCAGCAGAGTCGGTCCGTCTTCTCTGCGGCTCCGCGGCTTCTCTTTCCTCCGCTCGGTTCTCGGTGTCTCGAGGAGCCGCAGCTTCGTGTTCCTCCGGCGGCAGCAAAGCAGCGGGTCTTCGGGCTCACGCGCGCACGGACTCGGCTCGGCTCGGTTCGGTTCGGCTCGGCTCTCATCGGCTCGGCTCCTCCTCCCTCCACCGCCGCGGTGGAAAAACCCGGACGGAGGCCCGAAGTGTGCGCTGCGCCTCCGCAGGCCTCCGGCACGGACTCCCGCTTTTCTCCCGGAAAATGGACGGATTCACCGGCAGCTTAGGTGAGTGACGGGCGCCGCTCGCGCCTCCGCGTTCACGCGGTCACCTGTCCGCGCGCACACGGACGGCGGGAGCCGCACGCGCCTCTGGCGGCTTTACACGTGTCACTGGTGTATTTATTAGCCGAGACTGTGCCCGCCCCTCTGGTGCACACAGGGCCACAAAAGCAAGTGCTCCTCCTGAACCCAGGTCTCCAGGTTCTGTTCGTATGCACTGAAGAGTAATCCGGTAATCTCTCTGCGTAATCCGATTACCTTCAGACGACTGTGTAGTTAGATAATATGTCGTCTAATCAGATTACCCACAGACAACAATCAGATTATCTGTAAACAACAGTATAGACAGATTACCTTTAGTCAAACCAGATTAATCTGATGACCTACATTCAGATCGGATCATGGTGTCTCCCTGCAGACTGCACTGTAATCTGATTACCTGCAGCCGACCGTACAATCAGATTACCTGCAGACTACAGCATAATCTGATTTAATGTAATAATATTGTCAACGGTGTATTCAGATTACTTGCAGACATCAGATTACTTGTTAATCAGATTACCTGCAGACTGCAGCATAATCTGATTACCTGCAGCCGACCGTACAATCAGATTACCTGCAGACGACAGCATAATCTGATTTAATGTAATAATATTGTCAACGGTGTATTCAGATTACTTGTTAATCGGATTACCTGCAGACTGCAGCATATTCAGATTAGGTGGAGACATGTCAATCAGGTGACCTGTCATCAAATAAGCACGTCTCGTTTAAAACTACAGTTTAATCAGATTAGCTGCAGATTGCAGCATAGTCGGATTACCTCAGATTACCCACACAGAACAATGTTACCAGATTACCTGCAGATGGCAGTACAACCTCATCACCTCGAGTCAGATCCTGACGGCTAATCTGATTACCTTTTATTCAGATCACGGTGTCCTTCTGCAAAGAGTGTGATCGGATTACCTGCAGTCAACTGTATAGTCTGATTATCTGAAGATAACAGTGTGATAATAATCCTGTAATCAGATTGTCCCCCTGCAGACTAAAGTGTATTCAGATTAACTGCAGACATCACCAGTATAATCAGATTACCTATAATCCCTTCCTGTTTTTCTATTCCGTGGTGAACACATGAAGGTTGCATGCTAACACTTTCACATGCTAACACTTTCATCTTTACGGCTTTAGCCAAATTCTTCACCTAACTACCCACAATGCAACTTCCTTAAAGGGACAGATAATCCGAGTTAGCATTGGACAGGAAGTACTGATCATTAACTTCTGATAGTGTGTACTTCTTTGTACTTTCTGTTATGTACGACTGAATACTGCAGTACTACTGAACAAAGGACACATTTTAGTCGAGAAAAATAAACTCATTCATTAATCAAGTAATGGAAAAATCCTCAATTATGATGTTAGTAGATTATTAATCCAACATTTATTGTAAGATAAATGGAATATATAATAATGACAGTATAATCAGATTACCTTCAGACTGCAGTATAATCAGATTACCTGCAGACAACGGTGTAATCAGATTGGCGTGTCCCAGTGTAATCAGATTAGCGTGTCCCCTGCAGATTACAGTGTAATCAGATTAGCGTGTTCTAGTGTAATCAGAGTAGCGTGTCCCATTGTAATCGGATTAGCTTGTCCCAGTATAATCAGATTAGCGTGTCCCCTGGAGATTACAGTGTAATCAGATTAGCGTGTTCTAGTGTAATCAGATTAGCGTGTTCTAGTGTAATCAGATTAGCGTGTCCCATTGTAATCGGATTAGCTTGTCCCAGTATAATCAGATTAGCGTGTCCCCTGCAGATTACAGTGTAATCAGATTAGCGTGTTCTAGTGTAATCAGATTAGCGTGTCCCATTGTAATCGGATTAGCTTGTCCCAGTATAATCAGATTAGCGTGTCCCCCTGCAGACAACGGTGTAATCGGATTAGCGTGTCCCAGTGTAATCAGATTAGCGTGTCCACAGTGTAATCAGATTAGCGTGTCCCAGTGTAATCAGATTAGCGTGTCCACAGTGTAATCAGATTAGCGTGTCCACAGTGTAATCAGATTAGCGTGTCCCAGTGTAATCAGATTAGCGTGTCCACAGTGTAATCAGATTAGCGTGTCCACAGTGTAATCAGATTAGCGTGTCCACAGTGTAATCAGATTAGCGTGTCCCCCTGCAGACGACAGCATGTCCGGCGCTAGCGTCTCGGACGTCAACGACCGCCTCTCGTCTCTGGAGCTGCGTGTCCAGCAGCAGGAGGACGAGTTGACCGTGATGAAGGCGGCGCTCGCCGACGTCCTCCGTCGTCTTGCGGCCTCAGAAGACGCCGCCGCGTCAGCGACCAAAAAACACGCAGGAAAAGGTACGAAGCTTTTGTTGTTGTTGTTGTTGTTGTTGTTGTTGTTGTTGTTGTTGTTTTTTATTGGGACTCTAAAGTTCTGCTGCCTGCAGGTGGTGCTGCACTGCGTGAAGCCTACTCCATGTCCTGTATCACTAACGGAGGAACGTCTGGACGTAAGCGTGACTCCGCCTCCGTGACCAGGAAGGAGACGCTGTCGTCCGCCGCCAAGAGGTAAAACCTGGAGATGAGGTCAAAGGTCAATTCTGCTTTTCCTTCACAGTTCCCCCGAACCAATCTGATTGGTTCGTCCCGTCCTCGTGGACGGTGATGTCACGGTGTGATTGAGTCGGTCCAGAACCAGGTCTTGAGTCTGTAGTGTGTCTCATCCTGATTTCGTCCACAGTGGAACGGAAAAGAAAAAAGATGCTCCTCGCTCTCAGATGGAGGAGATCCAGGAGGGGGAGGAGCCTCCTGTACCAAAGGACCTATCCCCATCTCCCTCCTCGCCCCACCCACCCCTGACCCCGCCCACCCCTCAGCCACACAGACCGACCCAGTCCGGTGACTCCAGTAAAGGCCACACCCCCCCAATCAAAAGGTTCCATTCTGACCTCTGAACTCTGTCAGTGTTTACTAACCCCGCCCCCTTCCCCCGCCCACAGTCCTCTTCTGCTCTATCCACACCCGGAACACCTGATTGGCTGAATTGGCCTGGTCCAGGTCATGTGGGTGGAGTCAGAGCAGGAGGAGCAGGACTGTGGCTCCGCCCACAGATCCAGGACTCTCCTGGTTCCTGTCTTTGCTTTGCTTTAAAAACTCTGGGCTGTTTGAACTCCTAACCTCCTGTCCTGGTCTCAGTCCTGGTCTCAGTCCTGGTCTCAGTCCTGGTCTCAGTCCTGGTCTCAGTCCTGGTCTCAGTCCTGGTCCTGGTCTAACCTGAGCTCTTCCTCTTCCTCCTCTTCCTCTGAGTCTCCTTCAGATCCAGGTCTTGATGATCTTGTGTCGACTCACTTTGTCTTTTTCAAAACGACTAATTTGTCTCTGCTTCAACCTTTAGCTTTAGCTTTAGCTTGACGCTAAAACCTTGCTAACTTCCTGTGTGTTTAATCTGCTAATTCATCTGTTAATCTGCTGAGTCATGAGTCATTGTTTCAGTGATAATAGAAACTAAACTGTGTGTGTGTGTGTGTTGTGTCTGTTGTGTGTGTGTCTCTGTGTTTCTGTGTCTGTTGTGTTTCTGTGTGTGTGTGTGTGTTTCTCTGCGTGTGTGTTGTGTTTCTGTGTGTGTGTGTGTGTCTGTTGTGTTTCTGTGTCTGTTCTCTGTCTGTGTGTGTGTGTCTCTGTGTTGTGTGTGTCTGTTGTGTGTGTGTCTCTGTGTGTATGTTGTGTGTGTCTGTTGTGTGTGTTGTGTCTCTGTTGTGTTGTGTGTTGTGTCTCTGTTGTGTTGTGTGTCTGTTTGTCTGTGTGTGTGTGTCGTGTGCGTCTGTTGTGTGTGTGTGTGTTGTGTTGTGTGTGTGTCTCTGTGTGTCTGATGTCTCTGTCTCTGTTGTGTGTCTGTTGTGTTGTGTGTGTGTGTCTGTTGTGTTGTGTGTGTGTCTGTTATGTGTCTGTTCTGTTGTGTTGTGTGTGGGTGTCTGCTGTGTGCGTCAGAGGAGTCAGTGTGAAGCGTTCCTCCTCCTCAGGTCTAGAACGTTCTCACAGTTCTTGGGAACCCTCTGAGGAGAACCGGAACAGACTGGTCAAAGCTGCGTCTACGTCCAAGCTGCTCGCAAAGGTGGTCAGGACGGCCGAGAGGTAACGACATGACCTCTGACCTCTGTGACCCTTCACAATAAAAGCTCAGCCAGGTGTTTTTATTCTGTTGTAACACTGTTGTGTTTGTGTGTCTGCAGACACAAAGACCCGGTGGTCAATCAAGGTAATTACACGCTCATCTTCATCATGGCCGACCTTAGTCTGCACCATCATCATCATCATCATCATCATCATGTGTAACAGCCAATAGGAATCCAGCAGAGCAGCCACCAGTTTCTCAGCTTTTATTTTGTCATGTTGATTTTTATGATTTCCTGTTGTTGTTGTTGTTGTTGTTGTTGTTGTTGTTGTTGTTGTTGACTGTGTCTTTGTCCCTGAGCAGCAAAAATGTCCACAAGAGAGAAAAACAGCCAAGCTGGTGAGTCTCCATCTGTTAGCAGGCTAATAACAAGCTAACAGGCTAAAACAAAAAAAGAGCTAACTGGCTAATAACAAGCTAACAGGCAAAAACAAAAAAAATAATTAACTGGCTAATAACAAGCTAACTGGCTAAAAAAAACCTGACAGGCTAATAAGCTAACAGGAGCTAACAGGCTAATTAACAGTTTCTGCTATCACGTTTTCTCTCTCTCTCTTTCTGCTTTACATCAGCCTCGCTCGCCCTCCTGCTCTCTCTCTCTTTCTTCGTGTTCAGGTCATGTGACACCTGACCTGTGGCTCCGCCTCTGATGTCATTTACTGCCATATAAGGTCAAACAGGTGTTGTTTTGTTTGTTTTTTTACCTTTGTGCTAAAACATTGTTAAAGGACCAATCAGTCGTAGGAATAGAAGCCCCGCCCACCAACCCAGTGTTTACATGTGATTGGCCACTGATGTCACATGACTGAAGGTCAAGTGGGGGGTGGGGGGGGGGTTAAAGAAAAGAAAAACACCTGCTTCACCTGCATGAGGTCATCACTGACTCACCTGTCTGTCTGTCTCTCACCTGTCTGTCTTTTGCCTCCTGATTGGTCAGTGTCTGTGATTGGTCCCTTAACTCCGCCCCCTGGCCGTGATTGACAGCTTATTGACGATGACGCTGTGATTTTGTGTCTCAGAGGCAAACCACATTAAGATGTTTATCCGCGGTCGTCCGGTCACGATGTTCATCCCCTCAGACGTCGACAGCTACGACGACGTTCGCACCGAGCTGCCGTCGGAACGCCTCAAACTGGAGTGGGTGTATCCTTCAGTCTGCAGACAGGGGGCGCTCTGAGCTGTGCTCACTTCCTGTTGAACTGTAGATGTAGACTTTTGTCGAATCAGAAAATAATAAAAACTTCAGTATTGATTTTGATTTAATACATTTAATTTTGAAAAATAAAAATGTTTATTAATAAAAATAAAATCCATGGAGCAGGTCATGAAAACCCTGTTAATGCCGTTTCCTTGACGATGAGCAGCTACGGTTACCGCGGCAGAGACTGCAGAGCTAACGTTTACCTGCTGCCGACCGGAGAGATCGTTTACTTCATCGCTTCTGTCGTTGTTCTGTTCAACTACGAAGAGCGAACGCAGAGACATTACCTCGGACACACGGACTGTGTCAAGTGGTGAGGAAACACTCACTCATTCATTCATTCACTCACTCACTCACTCACTTATTCATTCATTCATCACAGTCAGTTCATGTGAAAACGTCACTCTGTTCCAGGAAATTACAATGTTTACTTCCTGTTTCTGTTTTTCTGCTGTTGTTAAAGGGCAACGGCTATGAAAATTAGCATGAGCACTTACACCTATTAGCACTGCTGATGATAGCTGTTAAAGCTAATGGTAGCTAATGACAGACAAAGAATCTGGGCCAATAACAGGAAATAGCTGGGCTAGTAAGAGAATGCAGTGGGGCTCATAACAGATGAAGTAGCATAGAAAGTAGTAGGGCTATTAACAGAGAAAGTAGCTGGGCTAATAGAGCTAATGACAGAAAGTAGCAGGGCTAATAGAGAAAGTAGTAGGGCTAATGGCAGATAAAGTAGCTGGGCTGTTAACAGAGAAAGTAGCAGTGCTAATAACATAGGAAGTAGTAGGGCTCATTACAGATAAAGTAGCTGGGCTAATAGAGCTAATAACATAACAGATAAAGTAGCTGGACTAATAGAGCTAATAACATAACAGATAAAGTAGCAGGGCTAATAGAGCTAATAAAAAGCAGCCGTGCTAATAGTAGGGCTATTAACAGAGAAAGAAGCAGGGCTAATAATTGAGCTAATATCAGGAAAAAATAGCAGTGCTAATAACAGAAAGTAGCAGAGCTAATAGTAGCAGAGAGAAAATATGTCATATGTTTTTTTCTGTAAACAAACAATCGCGTTCTTGTTCCATTTAGTTTGCTGTGGTGGAAATGCACCTTTAATGATTTATTGCCACTAGAGGGCGTCTTCATCATTCCAGCCTTTTCTCTGACCTCGTGACTCATAACGGAACGTCGTGATGATTTTTGCGTCTTTTGTTTGTCCCTCAGCTTGGCCGTGCATCCCGATAAAATCCGTATCGCTACAGGACAGATCGCAGGAGTGGACAAGGACGGACGAGTAAGGACGCTCACGCGTTAGCGCTCACAAACCACGATAAACTGTTTACGATGTGCAGAAAATGTAACCGTGGTAACCGCTGTGTGTGTGTGTGTGTGTGTGTGTGTGTGTGTGTGTGTGTGCAGCCGCTGCAGCCTCACGTCCGTGTGTGGGACAGCGTCAGTCTGTCCACGCTGCAGGTCGTGGGTCTGGGGACGTTCGAGCGCGGCGTGGGCTCGTTGGCGTTCTCCAAAGCCGTGAGTATCGCTCACCCTCGCACTGTTGCATCATGGGAGTGTTGGCCCCGTCACTGAGCGCAGCGATGCGGTGCGTCTGTCGCCCCCTACAGGACTCGGGTCAGCACCTCAGCGTGATCGACGACTGTAACGATCACATGTTGACCGTCTGGGACTGGCACAAAAAGTCCAAAATCGCTGAAATCAAGGTGAGAACTTTTATACAACACTTTAATAACACTTTAATAACACGCTGTCCTTTCAAAATAAAAGACTCTTCTGACGCGTTTGTGTCGCAGACGACTAACGAGGTGGTTCTGGACGTCGAGTTCCACCCGACCGACCCCAACACCATCGTCACCTGTGGGAAGTCCCACATCTTCTTCTGGACCTGGACCGGATCCTCACTGGCTCGGAAACAGGGAATCTTTGGAGTAAGAACACGCTAACACGGCTCTGTAGTCCTGGTCTAAGTCTAGTCCTGGTCTAACAATGGTCTAATAGGCGTAACTCTGTAGTCCTGGTCTAAGTCTAGTCCTGGTCTAATAGGTGTTACTCTGTAGTCCTGGTCTAAGTCTAGTCCTGGTCTAACAATGGTCTAACAGGCGTAACTCTGTAGTCCTGGTCTAAGTCTCATCCTGGTCTAAATCTAGTCCTATGCCAAGTCTTCAATTGATGGAGCTCCAGTCCTGGACTAGGTTTAACCCTGGATGGTCTACTAATGTAGTTCTGGTCAGTTTCATACTGGTTCAGGCCTTTTCTGGTCTACCACTATACTCTTGGCCCAAGCCTAGTCCTGGTCTGGCTCTCTAGTCCTGGTCTATGGCTGGTCCTGATCTAACAGGTGTAATTTTGCAGTCCTGGTCTCAGTCTCATCCTTGTCTAGGTCTAGTCCCTACCAAATCAGTTTAACTCTATATATATCTATATTTCAGGTCTAAAATATAGTCCTAAACCAAGTCTAGCCTGGTTTGGTTCTAGGCTAAGTCTTGCTGTGCTGCAGTTGATCTAGGTCTAGTTCTGGGCTAGGTTTAATCCTGGTCTGTGCTTCTCTACTGCTGTAATTCTGGTCTGTTTGATACTGGTTGAGGCCTTGTTCTGGTCTACTCTATGCCCCTGGGCTAATCCTGGTCCTGGTCTAATCCTGGTCCTGGTCTAAATCCCTCTTTCTTGTTTTTTTCAGAAATACGAGAAGCCGAAGTTCATCCAGTGTCTGTCCTTCCTGAGCTCAGGAGACATTCTGACCGGAGACTCTGGAGGGATCCTGCTGGTCTGGACCAGGAACTCTGCTGACACACAGACTGGGAAGGGGCCCAAAGGTGAGGGGGGACCAGAACCAGATCATCAGTCAGGACCAGGACCAGATATCAGTCAGAATCAGGACCAGATCATCAGTCAGGACCAGGACCAGAGATCAGTCACGACCAGAACCAGAGATCAGTCAGGACCAGAACCAGATCATCAGTCAGTACCAGAACCAGAGATTAGTCAGGACCAGAACCAGATCATCAGTCAGTACCAGAACCAGAGATCAGTCAGGACCAGAACCAGAACTCAGTCAGAACCAGGACCAGAGATCAGTCAGAACCAAGACCAGAGATCACTCAGGACCAGAACCAGATCATCAGTCAGGACCAGAACCAGATCATCAGTCAGAACCAGAACCAGATAATCAGTCAGGACTAGAACTAGATCATCGGTCAGGACCAGAACCAGATCATCAGTCAGGACCAGAACCAGATCATCAGTCAGAACCAGAACCAGATAATCAGTCAGGACTAGAACCAGATCATCAGTCAGGACCAGAACCAGATCATCAGTCAGAACCAGAACCAGATCATCAGTCAGAACCAGAACCAGATAATCAGTCAGGACTAGAACTAGATCATCGGTCAGGACCAGAACCAGATCATCAGTCAGGACCAGAACCAGATCATCAGTCAGAACCAGAACCAGATAATCAGTCAGGACTAGAACCAGATCATCAGTCAGGACCAGAACCAGATCATCAGTCAGAACCAGAACCAGATAATCAGTCAGGACTAGAACTAGATCATCGGTCAGAACCAGGACCAGAGATCAGTCAGGACCATGTGATTCACAAAAACATACGTGTTGAGTAGAAACTTGAATTGTGTGTGTGTGTGTGTGTGTGTGTGTGTGTGTGTGTGTGTGTGTGTCTGTGTGTGTCTGTGTGTGTCTGTGTGTGTCTGTGTGTGTGTGTGTAGCGTTTCAGATCAGTCGACAGGTCAAAGGTCACGACGGCAGTGTTTACTGTATGTGTGAGATGAGGAGCGGAACTCTGCTGACGGGAGGAGGGAAAGACCGGAAAATCATTCTGTGGGATCATGAGCTGAGAGCGGAGCGGGACATCGAGGTTCAGACGGACACACACACACGCACATGCACACACACGCTACGCACACACATATATAACATGAATGTGTGTGTGTGTGTCCTCAGGTCCCAGATCAGTATGGAGCCATCAGGGCGGTGTCAGAGGGAAAAGGGGAGGAGTTTCTGGTCGGCACGTCTCGTAACTTCGTCCTGAGAGGAACGTTCAACGATGGCTTCCTGGTGGAAGTCCAGGTGAGGTCACATGATCACCTGTCACTCACCTGTGTGTGTTCTGTGGGAGGACGTCACCAACTCGTGCTGCGTTCAGGGACTGCGGGCCATAATTTGGTGGTGCATTCTGTGTTTACGTAACACAATGACGTGATGCGTTCAGGTTTCACGTAGCACAATGACGTGATGCGTTCATGGTCTGTAATATGATCTTGTGGTTCGTTTAGGGACTGCACGACATAATGTGACGTGTTCAGGGTTTGCGTAACAAATTTTGTGATGTGTTTGTGGTTTGTGCGATACAACGTGGTGCGTTTATGGACAGCGAGACATAGTGTCGTGGTGCGTTCAGGGTCTGCGTAACTGTCGTGGTGCGTTCAGGTTCTGCAACCTGATGTCGTGGTGTGTTCATGTTCTGCAACCTGATGTCGTGGTGTGTTCAGTGTCTGCGTAAGATTATACCCTGAAGTGGTCAGGCTCTGTCTAACATGATGTAGTGATGCGTTCAGGGTCTGTCTAACATGATGTGGTGATGCGTTCAGGGTCTGTCTAACTGGATGTCATGATGCGTTCAGGGTCTGTCTAACATGATGTGGTGATGTGTTCAGGGTCTGTCTAACCGGATGTTATGATGCATTCAAGGTCTGTCTAACGTGATGTCGTGATGTGTTCAGGGCCACACAGATGAACTGTGGGGTTTGGCGTCTCATCCGTCCAGAGCGATGTTTCTCACCTGTGCTCAGGATCGACACGTTTGTCTCTGGAACTCCAGCGATCACAGTCTGCAGTGGAGCCGCACTCTGGAGGTGTGTGTGTGTGTGTGTGTGTCTGTGTGTGTCTGTGTGTGTCTGTGTGTGTCTGTGAGTGTCTGTGTGTGTGTCAGTCAGACACAATGATTGACATGTTCTTGTCTCTCAGGAACACGGACACTGTGCAGACTTCCATCCCAGTGGAGCGGTGGTTGCTATAGGAACACACTCTGGAAAGTGAGTTCAGGTCATTTATCGATGTTGTTGTTGTTGTTGTTGTTGTTGTTTTTCATTTGACTGTGTGTGTGTGTGTGTGTCGGTCAGGTGGTACGTCCTGGACGCAGACACCACAGACCTGGTCGGTATCCACACCGACGGAAACGAGCAGCTGTCAGTGATGCGTTTCTCTGTGGGTGAGTCACGTTTAAACTGTTCCCCAGATCAGGTGAAAGACAGGAACTACATTTCCCATAATACATCTCTCTGTGTGTGTGTGTGTGTGTGTGTGTGTGTGTGTGTGTGTGTGTGTGTGTGTGTGCAGATGGGAGTCTGTTGGCTGTCGGCTCACACGATAACTTCATCTACTTGTACAACGTGTCAGAGCGAGGACGCAAGTACAGTCGCTACGGGAAGTGCACGGTGAGATGATGATGATGATGATGTCATTGATGATGATGATGATGATGTCATTGATGGTGATGATGATGACACAGTCGATGACGGCGTTTCTATTTCACAGGGTCATTCCAGTTACATCACTCATCTGGACTGGTCACCTGACAACAACTTCATCATGTCCAACTCTGGAGACTATGAGATCCTCTACTGTGAGTAATCTGATTACTAATCTCACTTTAGTAATCTGATTACTAATCTCACTTGAATAATCTGATTACTAATCTGAATTGAGTAATCTGATAACTAATCTCACCTGAATAATCTGATTACTAATCTCACCTGAGTAATCGGATTACTAATCTGAACTGAGTAATCGGATTACTGGACTAACATCTTTGATTCTAGACTAAAATGAGTAATCTGTGATGTAATAATCTGATTAATCTGTCATTTTACTACTGTGACTAGTCTGATACTAAATAATCTGATTACTAATCTCACCTGAGTAATCTGATTACTAGACTAACATCTTTGATTCTAAACTAAAATTAGTTCTCTGTGATGAAATAATCTGACTAATCTGTCACTTCATTGCTAATCGGATTAGTCCCACCCGACTAATCCGATTACTAGACTAACATCTGATTCTGAACTAAAATGAGTAATCTGTGATATTATAATCTGAGATACAAAATGATACAACATAATCTGATTACTGACCTGAGTAATCTGATTACCTCATACAAAACAAACTAGAGTAATCTCATTTAAACAAAACTGATGTTGATAATCTGATGCTAAAATAACCTGAGTTATCTGTGACTCTCAGATTATGTTAGCGCTCGTGGAGGTTCTGTGTCACATTGTGCTGGATTAGGAGATTATTATGTAATCTGATTGTGTGTGTGTGTATTAACAGATGTGTGTGTGTGTGTTTTCAGGGGACGTTCCAAACAGCTGTAAACTGATCAGAAATAAATCAGAGTGTAAAGACATCGACTGGGCGACTTTCACCTGTGTGCTGGGATACCACGTGTTTGGTGAGTGTGTGTGTGTGTGTGTGTGTGTGTGTGTGTGTGTGTGTGTGTGTGTGTGTGTGTGTGTGTGTGTCTGTGTGTGTGTGTGTGTGTGTGTGTGTGTGTGTGTGTGTGTGTGTGTGTGTGTGTGTGTGTGTGTGTGTGTGTGCGCGCGTGTGTGTGTGTGTGCGCGAGTTTGTTGTTTTACTTGCGGCATACTGAGGACCAGTGAGGGTTTTTAACCAACAAAGTGAGGTCATTTTTACAGAGTGAGGACATTTTGGTCGGTCCTCACTTTGTTTTCATTGAAATCACTTCCTTAGGTTGCTATAACATGCTATACTCAATTTGTCAAAAAATAAAGACGTCAAAGTATGGTTTGACGTTTTTGTCAAATTTTGGACCAAAAATTTTGGGTCAAATTTTTTTTTCTAATTTTGGACGACATAGTATAGTTTGACGTTTTTTGTCAAATTTTTGACAAAAAATTTTTGGTGAAATTTTTTTCTTCAAATTTTGGACGACATAGTACAGTTTGACGTTTTTGTCAAATTTTGGACAAAAGATTTAGGGTCAATTTTTTTTTCTAATTTTGGACAAAAAATTTTGGGTGAAATTTTTTTTTCTAATTTTGGACAAAAAATTTTGGGTGAAATTTTTTTTTCTAATTTTGGACGACAGTATAGTTTGACGTTTTTTGTCAAATTTTTGACAAAAAATTTTTGGTGAAATTTTTTTTCTAATTTTGGATGACATAGTATATATATAGTATGACGTTTTTGTCAAATTTTGGACCAAAAATTTTGGGTCAATTTTTTTTTCTAATTTTGGACGACATAGTATAGTATGACGTTTTTGTCAAATTTTGGACCAAAAATTTTGCGTCAAATTTTTTTCTTAAAATTTTGGACGACATAGTATAGTTTGACGTTTTTGTCAAATTTTAGACAAAAAAATTTTGGTGACATTTTTTTTTTAAATTTTTGACGACATAGTATATATAGTATGACGTTTTTGTCAAATTTTGGACCAAAAATTTTGGGTCAAATTTTGGACCAAAAATTTTGGACGACATAGTATATATAGTATGACATTTTTGTCCAATTTTGGACCAAACATTTTGGGTCAATTTTTTTTTTCAAATTTTGGACGACATGACGTTTTAGTCATATTTTGGACCAAACATTTTGGGTCAAATTTTTTTTCAAATTTTGGACGACATAGTATAGTGGGGCTCCACCTGCATACATTTTATGGTGCTGCAACCAGTAGTTCTTTATAGATGTCATTCATGAAGTAGATATTTGTAATTGTGTTGATTTATAAAGTGGAAATGCTGGTCCTCAGTATGCAGCAAGTACAAGAATGTGTGTGTGTGTGTAAAATCATACAAACCATAGAGAGTGAGGACATTTGTCTGGTCCTGTCTTCTTTAAAGGGCTTTTAAACGTGTGTGTGTGTGTGTGTGTTTAGGGGTGTGGCCTGAGGGCTCAGACGGCACAGACATCAACGCTTTGATCAGATCTCACAACAGGAAAGTGATCGCTCTCGCTGACGACTTCTGTAAAGTTCATCTGTTTGCTTACCCGTGTTCTACTCCCAAGGTGAGAGAGACACACACACACTCACATAAACACACACACAAACACACACAACCACACACACACCTACTCGTTGTTTTAACGTCGTTATTAACATTGTTTTAAAGTTATACTTAACGTTACATTGCATTATCATTGTTTTAACGTTGTTATTGTTATTTACGTTGTTTTAGTATTTTAAACGTTATCGTTGTTTTAAGGTCGTTATTAACGTTGTTTTAAAGTTATTAACATTGTTTTAACATTGTGATAAACATCGTTTAGACGTTGTTATTAACGTTATCAACGTTAACGTTATTATCAATGTTAACGTTGTTTTTAACATTTTAATGCTGTTTTTAACGTCGTCATTATCATTGTTTTAATGTTGTTTTAACATTGTTATAAACTTTATTAACGTTGTTTTAATGTTGCATTCCAACGTTTAAAAGTTATTAAGGTTTGACCGTGTTATTATCGTTGTTTTTAATATCGTTTTAAAAGTTCTTAACGTTTTAAAAGTTATCATTTGAATGTTATTAACGTTTTAACGTTGTTTTTAATGTTTTTAATGTACTTACTATCGTTGTTTTAACATTGTTATAAACGTCATTAGCGTTGTTATTAACGTTGTTTAAACATTGTTATAGACATTATTATCGTTGTTGTTAACGTTGTTTTAACGTGGTGTTCACAGGCTCCCAGTTATAAATACAGCGCTCACAGCAGTCATGTGACCAACGTCAGCTTCCTGTTTAACGACAGTCACCTGATCAGCACGGGGGGGAAGGACACCAGCATCATGCAGTGGCGTCTGGTCGAGAAGTCCTCGCTCTGTCTCAACGACGCCCATCTCTCTAACTCCGCCCCTCGCCGGGCGGACCCCATCTTTGCCACGCCCCCTCCCGCTCTTCCTCCTCCCACTACTGTCACACAACAACCTGATCCTCCCCCGACAGCCAACGGGACCCAAGAAACCTCACCAGAAACTCCGCCCCCCGCGGAGCTAGCCCCGCCCGCCTCAGAGTTAACCCCGCCTCACTCTGAGTGCACTCCGCCCCCTTCAGACAGCACCATCAGTTTGAAAGACAGTCTGGAGCCGAGCGACGACACGGCCACGCCCAGCGACGAGGGCCTGCCCCCCTTCACCCCCCCCTCATAGAGCCTCTGTGTGTGTGTGTGTGTGTGTGTGTGTGTGTGTGTGTGTGTGTGTGTGTGTGTGAGAGAGAGAGTGTTCTGGTACAGCTATCTTTGTGAGGACCAGAGCTATAAAACCTTCAGTCCAGTTCTTACATGATGCCACAGACTCGGGTCCTGACCGGGTCCTCGTCTGGTCCACGAAGACTCCTGACCGGGTCCACGAAGACTCGTAGACCAGGTTCTGACCGCGTCCTGGTCTGGTCCCCGAAGACTTGTAGACCGGGTCCACAAAGTCTCGTAGACCGGGTCCTGACCGGGTCCATGAAGACTCGTAGACCAGGTCCTGGTCTGGTCCACGAAGACTTGTAGACCGGGTCCACAAAGACTTGTAGACCGACTCCTGACCGGGTCCATGAAGACTCGTAGACCAGGTCCTGGTCTGGTCCACGAAGACTCGTAGACCAGAGTCCTGGTCTGGTCCCCGAAGACTCATTGACTGGGTCCTGGTCTGGTCCACAAAGACTTGTAGACCGGGTCCACAAAGACTTGTAGACCGGGTCCACAAAGACTCGTAGACTGGGTCCTGACCGGGTCCATGAAGACTCGTAGACCAGGTCCTGACCGGGTCCTGGTCTGGTCCACGAAGACTTGTAGACCGGGTCCTGACAGTTTAATCCGAGCTTCATTCAGAACCTCATAGAGAAAACGTCACTGTGAAGGTGTGATGGTTATCTGCGTAACCCCGGTTCTCTGAAAACAGGAAGTGGGCACAGTGAATTCAGCTGCTGACTTCCTGTGACATCACTTCCTGTGTTTATCTGTGGTCTCAGTGTAATGTTAGTGTTATGGTCCTCACAAGTATAGCAGTACAGGAGTGTGTGTGTGTGTGTGTGTCGGCGTACAGTCACACAGTTTATCTCATCAATCAGCTGTTCAAAACGTGTGATGTCACAGTTTGAAAGACCTGGAGGCGGGACTTAAGGCGTCTCCCGGGTAACGCAGGTGTAACAGGAAGTGAGGTCAGAGGAAACTTCAATGTCTTTCTTTTTAATCGTCTTTTTTCTCACGTGATATGAACGAGAAATGAATCGCGATCTTGTTTTAACTTTAAATTCTCAAAATGTTTAAAAAACTTTCTTTTTTCTTTTTTTTCTCTTACAAAAAAAAAACGCTGTCTCCTTTTCGTCCGTAAAAGGCTTTTAATGTGAAATATACAGGAAACCAAAGAATTAGGCGGTTTCTAAAATGATTCTCAACGACTCCCAGGATGCTTCATTCTTTCTTTTCTTTATCTTTGTTTTCTTTCTTTTTTTATTCTTCACCTGACGCAGGTGAGAATCAGTCACAGGAAGTGGAAGGAAGGATTGAGGTAACGTGAACAGGAAGTGACTGGAAAACCTCCAGAATAAAAGCTGTGACTGACGTGTTTTTAAAAATCCACAGAGGTGAATCAGAGTGAGACCTCCCCCTCTCTCTCTCACGCTCTCTCTGTATGTTTCTGTTGACCACTGGGGGGCAGCAGCGCCTCAGCTACACTGTAAAATCCAACGCTCGCATCTCAGCCAATCAGGCGACAGGAGGCGTGGTCCCGCGCCGTGATTGGCTGCGTCTCAGTGACTCATCGATGACTGCTGATTGTTCTCGTCAGGACCGTCTTCTTTTTCAAACGTCTGAATGTCGGGGTGGTGATGTCACTCCTGTGGGCGGGGCTTAGGGGATCAGGTGGTTTATTCATGAATTTTTTTTTTTGCCTTTTTAATACTCGTCTGTATTTCTTCATCTTTTCTAAGCTCTGACGACCTCGTCAGGTCGGGATTTACCTGGACGTTCAGGTGTGTGTGGGGGGGCGGGCGGGGGGGCGGGGTCATTGTTGTATGGGGTTGTATTTGGGGGCGGGACTTTGGTTGTTCCTGGTTTTAACGTGTTGAGTAACGACGATGTTCATGTGACTGTTTTGAGCCAATCATTTCTTCTCTCATGCATTCCTGTCAGCTGACGGACTGTAAGAGGACTTCAACAAAAAAATGCAAATAAATGTTTTCAAAACTGAACTCGGTTCCTGCTCTTGTTGCCACGGGAAAGGAAGGGGGCGGGGTTTAGGTTATACCACCTTAAACAATGTGGTGCTAGTTTGGGTCGTACCACCTTAAAAAGTGTGGTGGTAGTTTAGGTTATACCACCTTAAACAGAGGCTTTAATAGTTTGGGACATACCACCTTAAACAGAGACTAATCATTTGAGTTATACCACCTTAAACGGAGGGTGTAATAGTTTGGGACATACCACTTAAACAGAGACTAATCATTTGAGTTATACCACCTTAAACGGAGGGTATAATAGTTTGGGTTATACCACCTTAAACAGAGGCTTTAATAGTTTGGGACATACCACCTTAAACAGTGTGGCGGTAATTTGGGTTATACCAACTTAAACAATGTTGTGGTAGTTTGGGTCATACCACCTTAAACAATGTGGTGGTAGTTTTGGTTATACTACCTTAAACAATTTGGTAGTTTGGGTTATACCACCTTAAACAGAGGCTTTAATAGTTTGGGCTATACCACCTTAAACAATGTGGTGGTAGTTTAGGTTATACTACCTTAAACAATTTGGTAGTTTGGGTTATACCACCTTAAACAGAGGCTTTATTAGTTTGGGTTATACCACCTTAAACAGTGTGGAGGTAATTTGGGTTATACCACCTTAAACAAATGTGGTGGTAGTTTGGGTTATACCACCTTAAACAATGTGGTAGTTTGGGTTATACCACCTTAAACGGAGACTGTACTAGTTATACCACCTTAAACAGAGATCGTGGTAGTTTGGGACATACCACCTTAAACAGTGTGGTGGTAATTTGGGTCATACCACCTTAAACAATGTGGTGGTAGTTTTGGTTACACTACCTTAAACAATTTGGTAGTTTGGGTTATACCACCTTAAACAGAGGCTTTAATAGTTTTGGCTATACCACCTCAAACAATGTGGTGGTAGTTTAGGTTATGCCACCTTTAACAATGTGGTAGTTTGGGTTATACCACCTTAAACAGAGGCTTTAATAGTTTGGGTTATACCACCTTAAACAATGTGGTAGTTTGGGTTATACCACCTTAAACATAGTCTTTAATAGTTTGGGTTATACCACCTTAAACAGTGTGGAGGTAGTTTGGGTCATACCACCTAAAACAATGTGGTGATAGTTTGGGTTATACCACCTTAAACAGAGGCTGATCAACGATTGGTTGGTAGTTGAGTTGTTCAGGGTCAGTACATTCATCACATTTCTGTCTCCATGGAAACAGGGTTCAGTGACACTGTGTGTGTGTGTGTTCATCACCTTCTGCTCTGTGACTAAAATCTGCTTCTGCTCCTAAAACTGTGTAATGATGATGATGAAGATGATGATGATGATGATGAAGATGATGATGATGATGATGATGATGATGATGATGATGATGACATCATCTGCAGCTACTTCCTGTTCTGTTGTTTTTAGTCGTCGTGTTTAATAGAATAAAATAAACATCAGTTTTTCGCACACGTGCAGAACAAATAGAGTTTTTACGATAACAACAGGTTTCACGCTTTGAAGTGGAGGCTAGGCTCCGCCCACATCGACCTTATAACTAAACCAATGAAGAACAAGTACTTCCTCGTACACACTGCACCTGCACACTGCCGCCACCTACTGGAACGGAGTGCGAGGTCAAGTTGACCGTTGAGACGTTTGATCGTACAAATACGACGATATTTCTGCGATTTCACTCATTTGGAAGGAAATTAATATTTTTTAATTGAACGTGTGTGTGTGTGTGTGTGTGTGTTCTTGTACTTGCGGCATACTGAGGACCTCACTTTGTCAGCACTTTTACCCGGTCCTCAGAAGGTGGTAAGTACAAGAATGTGTGTGTGTGTGTCTGTGTGTGTGTGTGTGTCTGTGTGTGTGTGTGTCTGTGTGTGTGTCGCTTGGGGTTTTTGTTCTGTGTACATTTGAAAACTAATAAAACTGAAGTCATTAAAAAAGAAGTCAGCAGCAAACACACACACACACACAACAGACGTGTGTGTGTGTGTGTGTGTGTGTGTGTGTGTGTGTGTCTGTGTGTGTGTGTGTGTGTGTGTGTGTGTGTGTGCAGTTGAGAACAGATAATCCTCCATAATCCAGCAATATGAGACGGATCATGGAGAGGTTCAGGATTCATTAACACACACACACACACACACACACACACACACACACACACACACAGGAAGCTCCGCCCTCATTAACATAATAACATCATACACATTTTTTTTCAGTTAACATTTATCTATTCATGTATTTACATATATCTACACACACAACATGTTTATAACATTTATACATGTATCTCTGTGTGTGTTTTTGTGTGTCTGTGTGTGTGTGTGTGTGTGTGTGTGTGTGTGTGTGTGTGTGTGTGTGTGTGTGTGTCATTGTCACTCCAGCTCGTCCTTCGACGCTCTAACAAAACAAATGTTCCCACACTTCCATTTCCTGCTAAGTCTGTCGTTGCCGTAGAAACCGGAGGTGTCCATTTACACCAGGAGGGGAGGGGGGAGGTGAGGGGGCGGGGTCATAAAAACTTCAGCCTGATGACACAATGAACTCACTGGTTCACACACACACACACACAAGAAGTCATGGTGTAATATAGTGTAGATTATTGTGATGATTGTGATGATTAGTTTCTAAAAGCTAAGATGACCCGCGGTCGTTAGTAGGGTTGAAGGACTGTTGTCGGTTGGTAGAGTTGAAGGACTGTTGTCGGTTGACGGAGTTGAAGGACTGTTGTCGGTTGACGGAGTTGAAGGACTGCGGTCGGTTGACAGAGTTGAAGGACTGTTGTCGGTTGACGGAGTTGAAGGACTGCGGTCGGTTGACAGAGTTGAAGGACTGTTGTCGGTTGACGGAGTTGAAGGACTGCGGTCGGTTGACAGAGTTGAAGGACTGTGGTCGGTTGGTAGAGTTGATGGACTGCGGTCGGTTGGTAGAGTTGAAGGACTGTTGTCGGTTGACGGAGTTGAAGGACTGTTGTCGGTTGACGGAGTTGAAGGACTGTTGTCGGTTGGTAGAGTTGAAGGACTGTTGTCGGTTGACGGAGTTGAAGGACTGTTGTCGGTTGACGGAGTTGAAGGACTGTGGTCGGTTGACAGAGTTGAAGGACTGTTGTCGGTTGACGGAGTTGAAGGACTGCGGTCGGTTGACAGAGTTGAAGGACTGTTGTCGGTTGACGGAGTTGAAGGACTGCGGTCGGTTGACAGAGTTGAAGGACTGTGGTCGGTTGGTAGAGTTGAAGGACTGTGGTCGGTTGGCGGAGTTGAAGGACTGCGGTCGGTTGACGGAGTTGAAGGACTGCGGTCGGTTGACAGAGTTGAAGGACTGTTGTCGGTTGACGGAGTTGAAGGACTGTGGTCGGTTGGTAGAGTTGATGGACTGCGGTCGGTTGATAGAGTTGAAGGACTGTGGTCGGTTGGTAGAGTTGATGGACTGCGGTCGGTTGATAGAGTTGAAGGACTGTGGTCGGTTGGTAGAGTTGAAGGACTGCGGTCGGTTGACAGAGTTGAAGGACTGTTGTCGGTTGACGGAGTTGAAGGACTGTGGTCGGTTGGTAGAGTTGATGGACTGCGGTCGGTTGGTAGAGTTGAAGGACTGTGGTCGGTTGGTAGAGTTGATGGACTGCGGTCGGTTGATAGAGTTGAAGGACTGCGGTCGGTTGGTAGAGTTGAAGGACTGCGGTCGGTTGACAGAGTTTAAGGACTGCGGTCGGTTGACAGAGTTTAAGGACTGCGGTCGGTTGGTCGAGTTTAAGGACTGCGGTCGGTTGACAGTGTTGAAGGACTGCGGTCAGTTGATGAAGTCGGCGGATTGCGGTCAGTTGATGAAGTCGGCGGACAGGGTGTGACTACAGCGCTCAGAACGCACCTTGAGCTCGTGGTAACACTGGACGAAGCTGTGGTAGATGAAGGTGATGGGCAGCGCGAGCAACACGATGCCACTGACCACGCAGAGGCCGCCCAACACACGTCCGGCCACCGTCACGGGATACATGTCGCCGTAGCCCACCGTCGTCATGGAGATGATGACCCACCAGCAGGCGGCGGGAATGCTGGCGTAGTCCTGGTTTCCATTCTCCAGGTCCAGTCCGTGCTCCAGCAGCTGGGCGAGCGCGCTGAATATCGCCATGGCGACGCAGATGAAGACCAGCAGCATCACCATCTCGCGGTAGCAGCGCCGCAGCGTCAGGCCGAGCGTCTGCAGGCCCAGGAAGTGACGCGCCAGCTTGATCACCCAGAAGATCCGCATGATGCGCAAGACTCGCAGCGTGACGCCGGCGCGCTGCAGCTGGGAGTTTTCCCCCGTCAGGGACGTCACGGTAACGGACACGTAGTACGGCGCGATCACCAACAGGTCGATAATGTTCAGAGGGCGACAGACGAACTCACACTTATTGCGAGACACGAGGAAACGGACGATGCACTCGGCCGTGAACCAACCGATGCAGACAGCTTCGATGACCCTGCGGGAGAGACAGGGAACCCAGGACCAATCACAACAAAGCAAGTAACCAATGAGCCAATAAGATGCAAGGCATGAACTGATGTCTTACCTGTGCTGGTCCAGGGTCTCCGCAGACATCCAGTCCGGTAAGGTGCTGGCGCACAGCATCACCATGGAAACCACCACAAAGAGCACCGACACCGAGGCGAGGATCTGCGCCGCCACAGACGACGTGGGTTCCTCGAACGTTCTCCTCATCCTCTCCAGCCAAAGGCTCCGGGGCTCGTCGGCGCTCCGCGGCGCCTCCTCCGGGAAGAAGTGGACGAAGCAGTCGGACATGCGGTCGTCGAGGCGGCGCTGGCAGCACGGCTGCAGGTCGGCGCTCTCCAGGCCCCAGTACAGCATCTCGTTGTAGAAGGACAGCTCGCACATGTGCGGCACGAAGCGAAGCTTCCCGTGCTGCAGGTAGAGCATGATGAAGCTGAACGCCTCCGAGTGCCGGTCGAAGAAAAACTCGTTGCTGTCGCGGTCGTAGTCGTCGCAGAGTTCCAGGAGTTCGCTCTCCGACACGCAGCGGTGAAGGCGACTGAGGCGACTGAGCGGGAGGCGCTTCATCGTCTCCGACGAGAGCGAAAACCTGCGGCCGCCGACGTTCAGCGTGCAGCAGGTGTTAGCGAACTTCATCTTCACGTCAGTCAGAAACTGATCCCGAACTTCATCTAAACTGATCCCGAACTTCTTCTAAACTGATCCCGAACTTTCGCTACACTGATCCCAAACTTCGTCTTCTTTTTAGTCAAAAACTGATCCCGAACTTCGACTTAACTGATCCTGAACTTCGTCTTCTTTTAAGTCAAACGCTGATCCTGAACTTTCGCTACACTGATCCCGAACTTTCGCTACACTGATCCCAAACTTCGTCTTCTTTAAAGTCAAAAACTGATCCCGAACTTCGACTTAACTGATCCCGAACTTCGTCTTCTTTTCAGTCAAACTCTGATCCCGAACATGAGCTCCAGAACAACTGTTCTATTCCGTCAGGTTTCTTTTTTTCGTAGAGCCGCAGACGTCGTAGATTGTTTCCGTTGACGATCTTTTGTTCGTAATTGTTGAATCAGTTTCTGTGAAATGTCGTTTCAACGTCTGCAGATCAGAGAGGTTTTGTCTTCATTTGAGACTCATCGTCTCATCGAGAACTGAAGAAATAAAAGAAACGACAGTGAAGCTCAGACACACACACACACACGCACACACACACACGCACGCTCACACTCACACTCACAAACACACAGACACTTTAAAACTCACCATTAAAGCGTCAGATCATCGTCTTCACACTGAAATCAGTCGACGTGAATCAGATCAGAGTGAAGAGCAGCTTCTTCTTCTTCTCTTCTCTTCTTCTCTTCTCTTCTCTTCCTCTCTTCTCCTCTTCCTCCTCCTCTGTGATTCTTTTTCTTCACTTTATGTTAATTTCAGGTGAAAACCAGTCAAACAGCGCCCTCTGCTGGTTCACCTCTGTCCTTCACTACATCGATTATTATTCTTTTTTTTTTAAATCTTATGCAACTGAAGGCTTTAAAAAAATAATCAGTTTAAATCAACAGAAAATTTAACAACAGTGAATAAAGAAGATTTAATATAAAAAATAATAGATTTAAATATTTAAAAATGAAAATGTTTCCTCTTCATGTTCAAGTGTCAGCAGCTCCATGATGCTTCATTCATTCATTCATTCATCGTCACATTCATGAACATCTGCTACGACGCTAACACCACAGGTTAGCAGCTACGACACACACAACTATCTACGTTAGTTAGCAACTATGTAGCTATACAAGCTAGTTAGCAACGATATTTTTATCTAAACTAGTTAGCAACTAACTATCTAGTTAGCAACAACAATGATATATGTGTCTAAGCTATTTAGTAATGATATATCTAAGTGAGTTATCCAACTTGGTACCCATCTAAGCTATCTTAGATAGATAGCTAACTAGCGTGGATACATAGTTGTCTATCTAGATATCTATCACAGCTAGTTAGCAATTATGTGCTATCTAAGCTAGTTAGCAATTATGTAGCTATCTAAGCTAGTTCGCAACTATGTAGCTATGTAAGCTAGTTCACAACTATGTACCTATCTAAGCTAGTTAGTAACTATATATGTATCTAAGCTAGTTAGCAACTAACTATCTAGTTAGCAATGATATATGTATCTAAGCTAGTTCTAAAAAATATATCTATATAAGCTAGATTGCCAACTAGGCATCCATTTAAGCTAACTATCTTATATAGATAGCTAACTAGCTAAGATACCTAGTTGTCTAACTAGGTATCTACCTAAGCTAGTTAGCCATGTATGTATGTTTTTAATCAAAAGGATCAGATCTTTACATTCTCACATCATCGTAACTTTATTTACAGAACAAACAAACAACAACAAACAACATGTCTGACACAACACAAAAAAACACCACAGTATGTCCAGCAGCTGCTGTTACCACGACAACAGAGCAGCTGAGTGAGTGACAGCTGTCAGAGCTGAGTCTGCACATAAACACAGGCTGCTCTCTCATTGGCCCGGCAGCTCCATGCTGCCGTGCTCTCATTGGACGATCCGTGTGGTGGTCAGTGAGGTAGGTGTGGTCGTGCCGCAGCGCGTCACAGGAAGTGGGCGTCTCTATTGGCTCGACGAGAGCGGAAACGGATCTCAGAGAGTTTTGAGTTGATGCCGGAGCCGATAACTCCTTTCTTAGCGAGAGGAAACCGAGCCAAGATGGCGTCTGCGGAGGAGAGAGAGAGAGACAATCAGAGAGACAGCAGATTAAAGTGACAGTCTGTACTGCGTCTGTACTGCATCTGTCACTGTGTCTGTACTGCGTCTGTCACTGTCTGTACTGTGTATATACTGCGTCTGTCACTGTCTGTACTGTGTCTGTACTGCGCCTCTCACTGTGTCTGTACTGCGTCTGTCAATGTGTCTGTACTGCGTCTGTCCCTGTGTCTGTATTGCGTATCTCACTGTGTCTGTACTGCGTCTGTCACTGTCTGTACTGCGTCTGTCTGTCACTGTCTGTACAGTGCCTGTTACTGTGTCTGTACAGTGCCTGTCACTGTGTCTGTACTGCGCCTGTCACTGTGTCTGTACTGCATCTGTCACTGTCTGTACTGCCTCTGTCACTGTGTCTGTACTGCCTCTGTCACTGTGTCTGTACTGCGTCTGTCACTGTGTCTGTACTGCGTCTGTCACTGTCTGTACTGCGTCAGTCACTGTAAGTACTGCGTCTGTCACTGCGTCTGTATTGCGTCTGTCACTGTGTCTGTACTGCGTCTGTCACTGTCTGTACTGCGTCTGTACTGCGTCTGTCACTGTGTCTGTACTGCGTCTGTCACTGTGTCTGTACGGCATCTGTCATTGTGTCTGTCACTGTCTGTACTGTGTCTGTCACTGTGTCTGTCACTGTGTCTGTACTGCGTCTGTCATTGTGTCTGTACTGCGTCTGTCACTGCGTCTGTACGGCGTCTGTCATTGTGTCTGTACTGCGTCTGTCACTGTCTGTACTGTGTCTGTACTGCGTCTGTCACTGCGTCTGTCACTGTGTCTGTACTGCGTCTGTCACTGTCTGTGCTGCGTCTGTCACTGTGTCTGTCACTGTCTGTACTGCGTCTGTCACTGCGTCCACTTACTGAATATGGCGTTGATCTTGTGCGGATCGAGCGCGCTCCTCTGTGGGTGGAAGGCGGGCCGGCGACTCCGCCCACCTCTCAGGTTACTGTTCATCAGCGTGTTCATATCAAACACACCCAGCAGCAGCGTCCGAGCCATGGCGGTGGGAGACTGCGCCTGATTGGCCGCCTGCCACGAGCGTAGATCGCAGAGGACGCCGGAGCCCGGATACACCTCCACCTGACTCACCTGGACAGGACAGAGAGATGATGTCATCAGAGGTCAGAGTGATGATGTCACAGAGGTCAGAGTGATGATGTCACAGAGGTCAGAGTGATGATGTCACAGAGTGATGATGTCACAGAGTGATGATGTCACAGAGCGATGATGTCACAGAGTGATGATGTCACAGAGCGATGATGTCACAGAGCGTCCTCCTCACCTGTCCAGGTACGTCTCCGGCCGTGCACTGGCTCTCGGAGCAGCTCCTCCTCAGCTCCTCCATGTCCGTCTGGCTGCAGAGCGGCGCCTCCTCGCCCATGTGACTGGCCACGCCCACGTGGGCTCCTCCAGGCTCCTCCTCCTCGTCCCACGACAGTTCGCCGCTCAGCTCCTCCTGCAGCTGCTGCACCTGCGCCTGAGGGCTGAACTCGTCCTGATTGGCTGCAGAGTGGTGTTGATACGCAGGGTAAGCGTCGCTGCCGCCCGTTGCCGCGGAGACGGGGTGGTGACTGTTGATCTGACCTAAGGTCTGCCACATGGTGGACAGCAGCGCAGGGATTTCTGGGAGATAAGAACAGGAAGAGGAGGTGACGTGTTCGGCTGCTCTGCTCTGCGATTGGCCGGCCGTGGTCACGTGACTCACCGTGGACCAGCATGCTCTTCAGTCTCTGGTTGTCGGCTGACAGCTCGGCTCGCTCTCTCTCCAGCTCTCGGACCCTCGACCGCAGGAAGTGGAGCTCGGCGACGTGTGATGACATCAGAGCTCCTGAGTCACATGACTCCACCTTCACCACCTGAACACAGAGGTTACAATACTGTTTACATTCACACTGCACACCTGTACATGTGTATACTTGTGTATATATACACTATACTTGTGTATATGTACACTATACTTGTGTATATGTACACTTTACACATATATACTTGTGTATATGTACACTCTACTTGTGTATATGTATTTTATACTTGTGTATATGTACTTTATACACATATATACTTGTGTATATGTACATTATACACATATATACTTGTGTATATGTACATTATACACGTATGTACATGTGTATATGCACAGTATACATGTATTAATTGTGTATATATACACATTATACACATATATTCATATGTACATTATATGTGTAAATGTACATTATACACGTATATACATGTGTATATATACATTACATGTATAAACTTGTGTATATGTACATTATACACGTATGTACATGTGTATATGTACAGTATACATGTATATACTTGTGTATATGTACATTATACACGTATATATTTGTGTATATGTATGTATTTGTGTAAATGTACATAATACACGTATGTACATGTGTATATGTACATTATACACGTTTATACTTGTGTATATGTACATTATACACATGTATACATGTGTATATATGTACAAAGTACATTATACACATATATACATGTGTAAAAGTACATTATACACATATATACATATGTATTGATGTACACATTATACACATATATACATGTATATGTATGGGTGTACGAATTTAGCATAGTATAATTTATTTTTTATTTTTTTTAATTAAGTATAATTACGTTTTTAAAAAATCCGATATGCAGGAATACAAATATATTTATATATGTACACGTAAATATACACACGCACTTATGGTGTAGGGCTATTTTATATACATATATGTATAGTGTATGTATATAAATGTATACATGCACATATATATACATAAATACATATATACACACTCATGTATATTTATACACACGTAAATATATACATATATGTATATATATACAATGCATACATAGTAGTATGCATACATAAATATTTACATTTAGCCAATCATTTTGCTGCTATCCCCTTACATTTTATATATATATATCAAGTATAAAGTATATAAATCCACATATATGTACTTTTATTTTGTACTTCTTCGGCTAATTTCCTCCCTCAGAACATAAATGAAAGGCGCAGATCAAAGTCAGAAGCGCGAGACATTCGTTAGTGAATGTAAACAAACACAGTCGGGTATTTCCCGGCAAATACTCTGCAAATACTCTGTAAATACTCTGTAAATACTCTGTAAATACTCGTGTTTACGTCGATGATAAAGTCATCTTTCACACAGAAACAGAAAATACATTATTCATGTTTGTATTGTCTCTGTACAGACGCTGTAAAACCCGCTTCCTCTCACCGTCGGTCCGGTCCCTATCCCGGTCCCGGTCCCGGTGCCGGTGCCGCCGTGAGTCCGCTGCAGCAGGACACAGTTTTCTGGACCGTCCGTCATCTGGACTCAAACCGGGACTCGAATAATCCGACACGGAAAAACCCCACACACACTCACACTCACGCACACACACACACAAAGAAGAAGAAAAAAAAAACAAGTTTATTTAAATTCATAAAAAATATCCACTTCCGGTGCAGCACCGTGACGTCATCCCCCCGCGACTGCTTTTTTGTCGAGCAACAAACATGAGTGCGCTCTACAGAGACTACAGTACCCAGAGTGCACCGCGGCTCACAGACCGTCAACACACGGACACTGAAGGACGAAACATGGTGATCGGTGAGTTCTGCTCTACTTTACTGTGGTTCTGCTGTGGTTCTACTGAGGTTCTACTGAGGTTCTACTGAGGTTCTACTGTGGTTCTACTCTAGTTCTACTGTGGTTCTATTGTAGTTCTGCTGTTGTTGTTCTACTAAGGTTCTACTGTGGTTCTACTGATGTTCTACTGTAGTTCTATTGTAGTTCTACTGTGGTTCTACTGTGATTCTACTGTAGTTCTACTGTGATACTTCTGTGGTTCTACTGTAGTTCTACTGTTATTCTACTGTGGTTCTTCTGTGGTTCTGCTGTAGTTCTGCTCCACTTTACTGTGGTTCTGCTGTGGTTCTACTGAATTTCTACTGTGGTTCTACTGAAGTTCTACTGTGGTTCTACTGTGGTTCTTCGGTTGTTCTACTGTGGTTCTACTGAAGTTCTACTGTGGTTCTGTGGTTCTACTGTGGTTCTAATGAAGTGCTTCTGTGGTTCTGCTGGAGTTCTTCTGTAGTTCTGCTTCACTTTACTGTGGTTCTGCTGTAGTTCTAATGTTGTTCTCTGTGGTTCTTCTGTGGTTCTACTGTAGTTCTTCTGTAGTTCTCCTGTAGTTCTGCTCCACTTTACTGTGGTTCTGTTGTTCTCCTATGGTTCTACTGTAGTTTCAGTGTCGTTCTACTGGTATTTTCTACTGCCTCTAACCTTTTAGAGGCAGTAGAACCTATTTTGTCTTTATTGTATTCCACTGTGTTTTATTGTGATCTGCTTCGTTTCTATTCCTGTTGTTTTGACTGTGGTTCTGCTGTGGTTCTCCTGACCTCTGACCTCTGACCTCTGACCTCAGTCTTTGTGCGCTTTGACCTGGGCCCTGCCGTGGCGATGGAGCTGCAGGAGGAGGCGAGCGTGGCCGAGCTGAAGGACGCGGTGGCGAGTCGTCACGGCGTCCGACCGGACGCGCTGCGGGTTCTGTTTGCCGGGAGGGAGCTGAGGTCGGAGGTCACGCTGCAGGTGAGGTCAGAGGTCAGAGGTCATAGTGAGTGCACAGAGGAGAAACAACACCGGTAAACGATTCTCTCTTCCTCTCAGGGTTGTGACCTCCCTGACCAGAGCACCATCCATGTCATCCTGCCTTCTTCAGCCTCCTCCTCTCAGCAGCGCCCCCTGCAGGAGGCCAAGAGTCTGACCAGAGTGGACCTCAGCTTCTCCCGCCTCCCCCCCCCCACAAGAGAGGAGGAGACGAGGGAGGAGGAGACAGGAGAGGAGACACAGGCTGCAGGTCAAAAAGGTCAGAGTGTGTGCACCTGCAGTACTTTCTCTGTGTACTGACTGTGTGTACTTGTGTACAGGTGTGTGTACAGGTGTGCATACCTGTAGTACTTTCTTTGTGTACTGACTGTGTGTACTTGTGTGTACAGGTGTGTGTACAGGTGTGCATACCTGTAGTACTTTCTCTGTGTACTGACTGTGTGTACTTCTTTGTGTCAGTACTGACTGTGTGTACTTGTGTGTACAGGTGTGCGTACCTGCAGTACTTTCTTTGTGTACTGTAAGAGCTGCAGCTCAGTGGAACCAGGAAAACTCAGAGTTCGCTGCAGACGATGTAAAGAGACGACGATCACACTGAGCAGAGTGAGTACAAGTACACGACACCGTACTAATACTGCAAACACAGTAAATACTGACGTATTTATACTGTGATGATGATGATGATGATGATGTCTCTGTGTGTCAGGATCCGTCCTGCTGGGACGACGTCCTCCTTCCTGCTCGCATCCGTGGCGAGTGTCAATCAGACGGTTGTCATGGCAACGAAGCTGTGAGAGAACACGGCTCTTTGTTTACTGTTGATGTTTACTTCCTGTTGACAGAGTTTGTAACATTTGACTGCTGTGTGTGTGTGTGCGTGTGCGTACAGGAGTTCTTCATGAAGTGTGCGTCTCATCCGACCTCAGACGATGACCCCTCTGTGGCCCTTGACCTCATCATGACCAACACCAGACACGTGCCCTGCATCGCTTGCACTGACATCATGTAATGCACACACACACACACATGCACACACACACACACACACACACACACACATTGATCACATTTGAATATAATATAATGTCTCCGTGTCTCAGGGACGTGGTCCTGGTGTCCCAGTGTCCCGAGCGTCACGTGATCTGTCTCGACTGTTTCCGACGTTACTGTGAGACTCGACTGAACGAGCGACGATTTGTTCATCACCGCGACATCGGATACTCTCTGCCCTGCGCTGGTTAGCTGTTAGCTACACCTGACCGTGCTCATCACACGTTAGCTACTCCTGACCATGCTAATCACATGCTATCTACACCCGACCATGCTAATCACATGTTAGCTACATCAACCATGCTAATCACATGTTCGCTACACCAACCATGCTAATCACATTAGCCACACCTGACCATGCTTAACATATGTTATCTAAACCTGACCATGCTAATCATATGTTAGCTATACTAACCATGCTAAACACATGTGAGCCACACCTGACCATGCTAATCACATGTTAGCTACACTTGACCATGCTAATCACATGAAAGCTACACTCAACCATGCTAATCACATGTTAGCTACACCTGACCATGCTAATCACATGTTAGCTACACCTGACTATGCTAATAACATGTTAGCTACACCAACCATGCTAATCACATGTTAGCTACTCCTGACCAAGCTAATCACATGTTAGCTACACCAACCATGCTAATCACATATTAGCTACACCAACCACCCTAGTGAGTTTATTAATGTGTGTGTGTGTGTGTGTGTGTGTAGCTGGCTGCTCGGACTCTCTCATTAAAGAAATTCATCACTTCAGAGTTTTGGGCAACGAACAGGTAAGTGTTTAATTTTAACCCACAATGCACCTGACACACAGAGACGCTTTCACCCCCTCCCCCTCTCTTACTCGCTCAGTATGGGCGGTACCTACAGTACGGCGCTGAGGAGTGCCTGCTGACGATTGGAGGGCTGATGTGTCCATCACCCGGCTGTGGGGCGGGGCTTGTCCCTGCTGACGACAGCAGGAGGGTGGAGTGTGACACACGCACCGGCTGCGGCTTCGTCTTCTGCAGAGACTGCAGGGGGGACTACCACCAGGGGGCGTGTCAGACTCAAACTGCCCCGCCCACGGGCGACGCCTCGCAGGTACGTTTCACGAGGTCACATGGTGAGAGTCTTCGCTGCCCCCCCCCCCCCCCCACTGACCACCTCTCATTTCCAGGGCTTCGTGGTAGACGAGGGGGCGTGTCTTCGCGGGAGGTGGGACCGAGCGTCGCTGCTCTTCATCCGGGAGTCGACCAAACGCTGCCCCCAGTGTTCAGTCCCTGTGGAGCGCAACGGTAAACCACTCACTCACTCACTGATGACGCATCAGTTCTGTGGACGGTCACGTGAACTGTGTCTCCCCCTGCAGGCGGCTGCATGCACATGCAGTGTCCTCTGTGCAGAGCTGAGTGGTGCTGGATCTGTGGAGTCGCCTGGAACACAGAGTGTCTGGGACAACACTGGTTTGGATAGAGACGCTGAGGACAGACAGAGACGCTGAGGACAGACGGAGACACCTGTGTGCACATATATCCTGGCTCTGCTGCAAAGGATCATGGGAAAAAAAGCTGTTTAATTGAACAGCTCATGTTGTTTTTACTTTACGGAAGAATCAGGGATTAATAGTGATCATATTGATTGTAGAATCTGTGCTTTGTTGTTGTTGCGTTTAAGTTCATGGTTTGGCCACTAGAGGACACTACACACTAAACACCTGACATTACAGTGTGGATGTTTGGTGTTTTACCAGGTAAAATAAAACATGTATTTATTTATTATTCATAAATGTGTGTATTATTTGATTGGAATAGAAAAGCATCAAGAGTAATGTGCTTGAATGTCAAAATAAATGAAATATGAATAAAGTCTATCATTTATTGATTCCCTTGTTTTTTGTTGTTTGTAACAGAGAAACCATTCTTTAAAAAAAAAATATATATATATATACTATATATATATATAGTATTTATATCTATATAATATATACATATACTTCTTTTAATTAAACATTATTTTTTTATTAATATTGTTATGTTTCCAATTCTTCCACATCTGGCCCTTATCGTCTTCCGTAGCGAAAAGATAAACTGTAATAGATGATTGTTGTTTACAAAACCCCCCCCCCCCCCCCCAGCTGTTCATCATTTCCGGTTCCGGTTCTTCTTGCAGCAGCCACAGACCTGTATTTTCGTGTTGGGAGGAAAGATGGCGGCGGCCGAACCAGATATGGAGCCAGCGTCCGCTCCATGTTCGGAATTTCTCAACTTCTCCGCCAAAGACACCGCTGCGGTAAGAGGCTGCTGAGTGTGTCCGCCCCGCCGAGGCTCCTGAGCGGCCACTGCGTCACTCTGAGCCCCGGCACCTGCGCTACTTAGAGGTCAATCCGCGGGGCTGTGCCGAGCCAATATGCTAATGCTAATGCTAATGTTAGGCTAGCGGCGGGTTAGTGATGTGTCAGAGCGAGGCTGACAGAGACACCTGTCCGCCTGTCAGGCCTCCTCCCCGGGTTAAAACCCTGTGTTTACACCGTGCGAGCCGCGGGACACTGGGCGTCAACAACCGAGCAGTGCGGAGACAGACAGAGAGACATGAAGACAGAGACAGGGTCAACAGAGACGGTGAGACAGGTCCTCAGAGACATGATGACAGGGTCCTCAGAGACAGAGAGACAGGGTCCTCAGAGACAGAGAGACAGAGTTCTCAGAGACAGATAGAGACATGAAGACAGGGTCCTCAGAGACAGAGAGACAGGGTCCTCAGAGACAGAGAGACGGTCCTCAGAGACATGAAGACAGAGTTCTCAGAGACAGATAGAGACATGAAGACAGGGTCCTCAGAGACAGAGAGACAGGGTCCACAGAGACAGAGAGACAGGTCCTCAGAGACAGAGAGACAGGGTCCACAGAGACAGAGAGACAGGGTCCACAGAGACAGAGAGACAGGTCCTCAGAGACAGAGAGACAGGGTCCTCAGAGACATGAAGACAGGACCTCAGAGACGCGAAGACAGAGAGACAGGGTCCTCAGAGACAGAGAGACAGGTCCACTAAGACATGAAGACAGGGTCTTTAGAGACAGAGAGACAGGGTCCACAGAGACATGAAGGCAGAGACATGAAGACAGAGAGACAGGTCTTCAGAGACAGAGAGACAGGTCCTCAGAGACAGAGAGACAGGGTCCACAGAGACATGAAGACAGGGTCCAAAGAGACAGAGAGACAGGGTCCACAGAGACATGAAGGCAGAGACATGAAGACAGAGAGACAGGTCTTCAGAGACAGAGAGACAGGTCCTCAGAGACAGAGAGACAGGGTCCACAGAGACATGAAGACAGGGTCCAAAGAGACAGAGAGACAGGTCCAGTAAGACATGAAGACAGGGTCTTTAGAGACAGAGAGACAGGGTCCACAGAGACATGAAGACAGAGAGACGGGTCCTCAGAGACAGAGAGACAGGGTCTCAGTAAAAGTCTACAGGCGTCACAGAGACAGATGGTTGATGTCGGTTATTTTTTAGCATCTTTTGTGCTTCAAAATAAATTATTTACCACAGAGACGAGTAGAGACATATGTCCTCCTGATACAGGGGACACGTGGACGTAAAGCTGTTAAATAAATACACTGTAAATACACTGTTAATGTACTGTAAATACACTATAAATACACTGTTAATGTACTGTAAATACACTATAAATACATATAATCTACTGTTTATAGTCTGCATTACATGATCTTAAAAATACACGCATTACCTTTTCATTTCAGATAAAACCTTTATTTCTTTGTGTTACAACAAACAATGACATTGACGATAAATATGACGATAAATCTCAAGTCTCCATAAATAGATATAATATCCATATATTGTGTTGTTGTTGTTTATAAAGTTGTCTCTTGTCCTCAGCGCTGGCTAACGGCGGTCGACCTGCAGCAGGACGTCTTCCGACACCTCGCCGTTTATGTTCCCAAGATCCTTTGCCTCGGTCCGACGGGGGTGAACAGCAGGGAGGAGCAGAGGGAGGAGCTAGCCTGTCAGCTGCTGCTCCTGGCTCCTCTGGAATGGCTGCTCCTGGGGGAGGAGCCTGCCGCCGGATTGGCTCGTCTCCAGGAGAACAACCAGCCGTCCCCACTGTGTGGACACGTGTTCAAGGTGGGAGAGCCCACCTACTCCTGCAGGTAACCACGCCCACCTAGCTACACCTGTCTGTCTGTGAGCTACACCTGTCTGTCTGTGAGCTACACCTGTCTGTCTGTGAGCTACACCTGTCTGTCTGTGAGCTACACCTTTCTGTCTGTTAGCTACACCTGTCTGTCTGTGAGCTACACCTGTCTGTCTGTGAGCTACACCTGTCTGTCTGTGAGCTACACCTGTCTGTCTGTTAGCTACACCTATCTGTCTGTGAGCTACACCTATCTGTCTGTGAGCTACACCTTTCTGTCTGTTAGCTACACCTGTCTGTCTGTTAGCTACACCTGTCTGTCTGTGAGCTACACCTGTCTGTCTGTTAGCTACACCTATCTGTCTGTGAGCTACACCTTTCTGTCTGTTAGCTACACCTGTCTGTCTGTTAGCTACACCTGTCTGTCTGTCTGTCTGTTAGCTACACCTGTCTGTCTGTTAGCTACACCTGTCTGTCTGTCTGTGAGCTACACCTGTCTGTCTGTGAGCTACACCTTTCTGTCTGTTAGCTACACCTGTCTGTCTGTGAGCTACACCTGTCTGTCTGTTAGCTACACCTTTCTGTCTGTGAGCTACACCTTTCTGTCTGTTAGCTACACCTGTCTGTCTGTCTGTTAGCTACACCTGTCTGTCTGTCTGTTAGCTACACCTGTCTGTTGTTAACCTGACAGTTAAATAACATAAACCTGGTACTGAGCTAATGTTAACCTGATAGTAAGCTAACGTTAACCTGATATTGAGCTAACGTTAACCTGATATTGAGCTCACATTAACCTGACAGTAAGCTAACATTAACCTGACAGTGAGCTAGCGTTAACCTGATATTGTGCTAACGTTAACTTGATAGTGAGCTAGTGTTAACCTGATATTGAGGTAACATTAACCTGATAGTGAGCTAACCTTAACCTGCTATTGAGCTAACGTTAACCTGACAGTAAGCTAACCTGAACCTGACAGTGAGCTAACCTTAACCGGATAGTGAGCTAATCTCAACCGGATAGTAAGCTTACATGAACCTGATAGTGAGCTAACATGAATAGTGAGCTAACATGAATAGTGAGCTAACCTTCACCTGATAGTGAGCTAACACTGAGCTAATTTCCTGATAACCTAAAGAGAATCGAATCATTGAGTCCAGAAGGTTCTGCTTTGACCTTGTTTGTGTGTTTGTTTGTTTGTTGTATATTTGTTTCTCTTCTCAGCTGAACTTTAAAAGTAAAGGATTGACATTTTCCTCAGGATGTAGTTTTTGATCAGATTGGGTTTTGGTGGTGATCTGGATCCAGATTCAGGATTCTTCTCTTTCTTCTTAGTATTAGTATTAGATGAAAGCATCGATGATATCTTTATTTCATTTAAATGTTTTGACGATGATGTTTTGCAATATTGTGATGATGTCGCATCGTGACCTGAATATCGTGATAATATCTTAATCTTATCGTGACTCAAACATTGTATATCGTGACTTAAATATCTTGATATCGTGTCGTGACTTAAACATCGTATATATCTTGACTTAAATATTGTGATATCTTAATGTTATTGTGACTTAAACATCGTATCATGACTTAAATATCGTGATAATATCATGTTGTGACTTAAATATCGTGATAATATCATGTTTTGACTTAAATATCGTGATAATATCGTCTCGTCACTTAAACATTGTATCATGATTAAAACATCGTATATATCTTGACTTGTATATCGTGATAATATCTTAATCTTATCGTTTAACGACGTAAATAGAACGCAGCGTTAAGTGAAACGTCCGCAGCAGTTACCATGGTGATTTAACTCATTTTCTCTGTGTGTGTGTGTGTTCAGGGAGTGTGCCGCTGATCCCACATGTGTACTGTGCATGCAGTGTTTCCTGGGCAGTGTCCACAAAGACCACCGATACAGGGTGAGTGTACGTACGCACACACACACATACACACACACACACACACACACACACACACACACACACACACACACACACACAGTAACCATGTGACCCACACTGTTTAGGATGTGATGTCAGAGGTCAAAGTTCAACAAGCTGCATGCACAGTTACGAGTCTGTGGCTGACACTAAGAGTTGACTGTCTGCTACACGTGACGCTACACACACATGCACACATATATGTGTATATATGTGTGCATGTATATACATATACATATACATATATGTGTGTGTGTGTGTGTATATATATATATATATACGTATATGTATATATACGTATATGTATATATATATATGTATATGTTTATATATATATCACTAACAGGTTAATGTTAGCTCACTATCAGGTTAATGTTAGCTCAATATCAGGTTAACATTGGCTCAATATCAGGTTAACATTAGCTCACTATCAGATTATGGTTAGCTCACTATCAGGTTAACGTTAGCTCAGTTCCAGGTTTATGTTAGCTCACTATCAGGTTAACATTAGCTCACTATCAGGATATGGTTAGCTCACTATCAGGTCAGCGTTAGCTCACTATCAGGTTATGGTTAGCTCACTATCAGGTTAACGTTAGCTCACTAATAGTACAACGTTAGCTCACTATCAGTTTAACGTTAGCTCACTATCAGGTTAACGTTAGCTCACTAATAGTACAACGTTAGCTCACTATCAGGTTAAGGTTAGCTTACTATCAGGCTACGTCCGTTTAAGTCTACGATATCTTAAGAACACGTTCACGTCTTTATCTTCACTGTTAGACAGACTTTAACAACAGGAAACTGAAGTTTGTAAATATATATATATACATACATACATATATAAACATATATATATGTATGTATGTATGTATATATATGGGTTTGTGTTTTCAAATAATTAAAACCAGTTTTTCAGCTTCTTGAATGTGAATATTTCCTGTTTTCTTTGCTCCATAAAACAAAGACATCATTTTGGTTTAAAGACGTTTGAGAACTTCCTCGTTTCCAGGTTTGACAAACACTGATGATCGTGTTCTGACGTCGTACACATCAAACAGATTCAACGATTACACGTTACAGTGTTACATGACGGTAAAATGTGTGTGTGTGTGTGTTTTCAGATGACCACTTCAGGCGGTGGAGGTTTCTGTGACTGTGGAGACTCTGAGGCCTGGAAGAAAGGTCCTTACTGTCAGAAACACACACCTACAGACACCAGCAGAGACACTGAGGAGGTGAGACAGCTGTCTGTCCATCTGTGTGTGTGTGTGTGTGTGTGTGTGTGTGTGTGTGTGTGCCTGTCTCACCATCTGTCTGTCTGTCTCTCAGGACCCGGTCGCTCAGCTTCCAGCTGACATGGTCTCCCGTGGTTTCAGCATCTTCTCCATCATGCTGAGGTACGCTGTCGACCTTCTGACCTGGAACCAGGAGGACGAGCTGCCCGCGGGACTCGAACCACCGTACGAATTAACACTTTTTTGTTTTCACAATCTCACACAAGCACACTGATCAGACACAAAGTGTGTGTGAGTAAGCTAACCATAAACTGATAGTGAGCTAACGTTACACTTATAGTTAGCTAACTTGAACCTGATAGTGAGCTAACATTAACCTGATAGTAAGCTAACGTTAACCTGATAGTGAGCGAACGTTAAACTTATAGTTAGCTAACTTGAACCTGATAGTGAGCTAACATGATCCTGATAATGAGCTAAGGTTAAACTTATAGTAATGTACTTGAACCTGATAGTGAGCTAACGCTAAACTTATAGTAAGCTTAATTGAACCGGATAGTGAGCTAACATTAACCTGATAGTGAGCTAACATGAACCTGATAATGAGCTAACGTTAAACTTATAGTAAGATACTTGAACCTGATAGTGAGCTAACGCTAAACTTATAGTAAGCTAAATTGAACCTGATGGTGAGCTAACATTAACCTGATAGTGAGCCTACCATAACCTGATAGTGAGCTAACATGAACCTGATAGTCAGCTAACGCTAAACTTATAGTAAGCTAAATTGAACCTGATAGTGAGCTAACATTAATCTGATAGTGAGCTAATGTTAACCTGATAGTGAGCTAATGTTAACCTGATAGTGAGCTAATGTTAACCTGATAGTGAGCTCACGTTAAACTTATACTAAGCTAACTTGAATCTGATAGTGAGCTAACGTTAACCTGATAGTGAGCTAACCATAACCTGATAGTGAGCTAACCATAACCTGATAGTGAGCTAACGTGAACCTGATAGTGAGCTAACATGAACCTGATAGTGAGCTAACACTGAGCTAATTTCCTGATAACCTAAAGAGGATAGATCAGTTACCGTGTGTGTGTGTGTGTGCAGGGACAGAGCAGACACCTACTACTGCATGCTGTTTAACGATGAAGTCCACACATATGAGCAGGTGATCTACACGCTGCAGAAAGCCGTCAACTGCAGCCAGAAGGAGGCTGTGAGCTTTGCCACGACTGTGGACAGAGAGGTCGGTGTCTTCATCTGTCAATCAATCAATCAATCAATCAATCAATCAATCAAACAATCGATCATTGATCACACTGACCTGTGAGTGTGTGTGTGTGTGTGTGTGTTCAGGGCAGGAAGTCAGTTCGTTATGGAGACTTTCAGTTCTGTGAACAGGCCAAGTCCATCATCGTGGTGAGTGTCATGTCGCGTGTTGTCACATGTTCACTGAGTCGGTGAAACGTCTTATTAATTACGCCTCTTACTTTATCATTGGCCCCGCCCCCTCAGAGGAACACCGGCCGCCAGTCAAAGCCGCTCCGTGTTCAGGTGATGCACTCGTCTGTGGTCGCTCACCAGTGTTTCGCTCTGAAGACGCTCACCTGGCTGGGTCAGATCATTCAGTACTCTGGTAGGTCTGGACTCCATTACCCATCATGCCTCTGTCTCTGTCTCTGTGTGTGTGTGTGTTGCTCTTCATCGTGTTTCTTTTGTAGATGGTCTCAGGAGAGTTCTCTGTCAGGTTGGACTTCAACAGGGTCCTGAAGGAGAGAACTCGTCCCTGGTCGACAGACTGATGCTCAACGACTCCAAGATGTGGAAAGGTAACGTACACACACACACACCTGTACACACACACCTGTACACACACACACACCTGTACACACCTGTACACACCTGTGAAACACCACGTTTGTGTCCAGGAGCCAGGAACATCTACCACCAGCTGCTCATGAACAGCCTCCTCATGGACCTCGAGTACAAGAAGATCTTTGCCATTCAGTTTGCCAAGGTAACTCACCTGATTGTTGACACTTCTGGCTCCGCCCCTCCACTCAGTTTGGTATCAGTCGCGTTGTTTCCCATGACTTCATAGCTCCTCCTCCTCCTCCTCCTCAACGCGGGCGGAGTCGTCACAGGTGACGTTAGTTTTCTACGCAAAACACAAACGCACAAAACGGAGCCCAACCCTCGGCCTAATGACGATAGCTATCCTGGTGCATGCTGGGAGTTAAGATAGGATTGGTGCGTGGGCGAGGGGTGGCGCGTGGGGTCAGCACGGCAGCAATGACCTCTGAACCTTATAGTGAGCTAACATTAACCTGATAGCGAGCTAACGTTAACCTGATAGTGAGCTAACGTTAACCTGATAGTGAGCTAACGTTAACCTGATAGTGAGCTAATGTTAACCTGATATTGAGCTAAAATTAACCTGATAGCAAGCTAACCATAACCGGATAGTGAGCTTACCATAACCTGATAGTGGGCTAACATGAACCTGATAGTGAGCTAATGTTAACCTGATATTGAGCTAACATTAACCTGATAGCGAGCTAACATTAACCTGATACTGAGCTAACATTAACCTGATAGCGAGCTAACATTTACCTGATAGTGAGCAAACCATAACTGGATAGCAAGCTAACCATAACTGGATAGTGAGCTTACCATAACCTGATAGTGAGCTAATGATAACCTGATATTGAGCTAACATTAACCTGATAGCGAGCTAACATTAGCCTGATAGCGAGCTAACATTAACCTGAGAGTGAGCTAATGTTAACTTGATATTGAGCTAACATAAATCTGATAGTGAGCTAATGTTAACCTGATAGTGAGCTAATGTTAACCTGTTAGTGAGCTCACGTTAAACTTATACTAAGCTAACTTGAATCTGATAGTGAGCTAACGTTAACCTGAGAGTGAGCTAACATTAACCTGATAGTGAGCTTACCATAACCTGATAGTGAGCTAATGATAACCTGATATTGAGCTAACATTAACCTGATAGCGAGCTTACATTAGCCTGATAGCGAGCTAACATTAACCTGAGAGTGAGCTAATGTTAACTTGATATTGAGCTAACATTTACCTGATAGTGAGCTAACCATAACTGGATAGTGAGCTAACCATAACCTGATAGTGAGCTAACATGAACCTGATAGTTTTCTACGCGACACAAACACACAAAATGGAGCCCAACCCTCAGCCTAATGACAATAGTTATCCCGGTGCATGCTGGGAGTTTAGATGCGATTGGTGTGTGGGCGTGGGGTGGCGCGTGGGGTCAGCACGGCAGCAGTGACCTCTGACCTCTAACCTCTTTAGAACTACAGACGCCTCCAGACAGATTTTATGGAGGACGACCACGAGCGAGTGGTGTCAGTGACGTCACTGTCCGTTCAGCTCTTCACTGTCCCGACCATGGTGAGTACAGGCTCCGCCCCTTCCTCACCACACACACCTCTCTCCCTCTCTCTCTCTCTGTCTCTGTCTTGCCCTCTCTCTCTCCCCCTGCTGGTAGAACTATGAACGACTGCAGAGCGACTATGTGACGGACGACCACGACCGTGAGTTCTCCATCACTGACCTGTCCGTGCAAATGTTCACCGTCCCGTCACTGGTGAGTGAGGTCACACTGAGAGTGAGGTGAGAGGTGATGATGTCATCACGGCTGCAGGTGATGTCATCAGAGCTGCAGGTGTCCCCACATTCACACTGTTGGAATCATTGTCAGCTGATCGGTCATCGAGTACACTTCCTGTTGTGCTGATCCCACGTGTGTGTGTGTGTGTGTGTGTGTGTGTGTGTGTGTGTGTGTAGGCGCGGATGTTGATGGTGGAGCAGAACCTCATGAGCACCATCATCAGGACGTTTGTGGACCACCTCCGTCACAGAGACCTTCAGGGACGGTTCCAGTTCGACCGCTACACGGCGCAGCAGGCCTTCAAGTTCGGACGAGTCCAGAGCCTCATCGGAGACCTGAAGTAAGAATCACTCACTCACTCACTCACTCATTTATTTTATGTATATTCTTGTGGATACTGACTGGTTTCTGACGTGTGGACAGGTACGTCCTGATCAGTCGTCCCTCTGAATGGACCAATCAGCTCAGACTGAAGTTCCTAGAAGGTCTGGATGCTTTTCTGGAGCTGCTCAAGTGTATGCAGGTAAACTGGAGAGACATGGAGAACCAGAGGGTCACCTGGACCTGTCTGTCTGTCTGTCTGTCTGTCTGTCTGTCTGTCTGTCTGTCTGTCTGTCTGTCTGTCTGTCTGTCTGTCTCTGACCTGTGGACATGTCTGTCTGTCTCTTCAGGGTATGGACCCGGTGGTGAGACAGGTGGGACAGCACATAGAGATGGAGCCTGAGTGGGAGGCGGCGTTCACACTGCAGATGAAACTCACTCCCATCATCTCCATGATCCAGGAGTGGTGCTGCACTGATGTAAGCCTGTGCTGAGCTACATAATGCTAGGCTAGGCTACTAGCTAGTCAGAATCCATAGTTTGCTACACAAAGCTACACAGTGCTGCATGATGCTACTCTACAGAGCACAACACTTCTAAGTGCTACATGAATATGTACTACACTACACTATGCTACTCAGCGCTACACAAATCAGTGCTATGCTACACTATGCTACTTGGCACTACATTAATCTGTGCTTTGTTACTCAGCGCTACACAAATCAGTGCTATGCTACACTATGCTACTTGGCGCTACATGTATCTAAGCTAGGCTACACAGGGCTACATTATGCTTCCCGACAGAACACAATGCTACTCTGCGCTAGAGTCTAGAATGAGTATTGCCCTCTGGTGGCCTTTAAATATATTCCATCTTCCGGGTTATACTTTGCTAGCTACTTAATGGGCTCAATGCCACACAGTGTTGTGCAGATATTTTATAGTGCTACAAGATGCTATTATGCTATGCTAGACTTGAAAATGTGACACTGTGTGTTTCAGGAGCATGTGTTGATCGAGGCTTACAGGAGGTGTCTGAGCGCGCTCAGTCAGTGTCACAGTGGCCTCCCTGACGGCGAGCAGCCAATCAGCTTGAGTCTGGCCGGACACTGTGTGGAGACGTTCAGGTACCAGGTGTCTCAGGAGAAGGTGTCCATACACCTGCCCGTCTGCAGACTGCTGGCAGGTCTGCATGTTCTTCTGAGCAGGACTGAGGTGGCCTCACGTGTCCCTGAGCAGCTCCCCCTGGTGGGTGACCTGATCAATACATGCAACTCTGATCGCCGATCAATCTATACATGCACTCTGATCACTGTGTGTGTGTGTGTGTCCTCAGGGTGAACTCAGCCCCCCCCTCCTGATTGAGCTCCCCCTCCGCTGCCTGGTGCTCTGTGCCCAGGTGCATGCTGGGATGTGGAGGAGGAACGGCTTCTCCCTCATCAACCAGGTGAGTCCAAACCTGAATTATGATTGGTTATCTAGATAACTTCAAGTTTGACTCTGGACTCTTTAGGTTTAACTCTGGTTATTGCATTAATTTCAGGTTTAAACTTTAGGTTTAACTCTGGTTATCCAGATAACTTCATGTTTAATGGTAACATTATCTTTGTTTCAGATCTATTATTACCACAATGTGAAGTGCAGAGTGGAGATGTTCGACAAAGACATCAACATGCTGCAGGTCAACACACACACACACACACACACATTCTTGTACTTGCTGACAAAGTGAGGACCAGCATTTCCACTTTATAAATCAACACAATTACAAATATCTACTTCATGAATGACATCTACAAAGAACTACTGGTTGCAGTACCATAAAATGTCTGCAGGTGGAGCCCCAGAGCAAAAAGGGCTGGAAAACTTTTTCAATTATTTATTTTTTTTTTTTAATTTTTGGTCCAAAATTTGACAAAAACGTCATACCATACTATGTCATCCAAAAGTTGAAAAAAATTTAGAAAAAAAAAAATTGGTCCAAAAGTTGAAAAAAAAATTGGACCCAAAATTGGACAAAAACGTCATACTATACTATGTCGTCCAAAATTTGAAAAAAGAAATTTGGTCCAAAAGTTGAAAAAAAAATTTGGTCCAAAATTGGACAAAAACGTCATACTGTAGCTCAGCACAGGAAAAAAATTTGAAAAAAATAATTGGTCCAAAATTTGACAAAAAAATTGGACCCACAATTTGACAAAAACGTCATACTAAACTATGTCGTCCAAAATTTGAGAAAAAAATTGGACCCCAAATTTTTGGTCCATAATTTGACAAAAACGTCATACCATACTATGTCGTCCAAAAGTTGAAAAAAAAAATTTGGTCCAAAAGTTGAAAAAAAAATTTGGTCCAAAAGTTGAAAAAAAAAAATTGGTCCAAAATTGGACAAAAACGTCATACTATACTATGTCGTCCAAAAATTGGTCCAAAAATTGAAAAAAAAAATTGGTCCAAAATTTGACAAAAAAATTGGACCCAAAATTTGACAAAAACGTCATACTAAACTGTCGTCCAAAATTTGAGAAAAAAATTGGACCCCAAATTTTTGGTCCAAAATTTGACAAAAACGTCATACCATACTATGTCATCCAAAATTTGAAAAAAAAAAATTGGTCCAAAAGTTGAAAAAAAAAATTTGGTCCAAAATTGGACAAAAACGTCATACTACACTATGTCGTCCAAAAATTTAAAAAAATTTGAAAAAAAAAATTGGTCCAAAATTTGACAAAAAATTGGACCCAAAATTTGACAAAACCGTCATACTAAACTATGTCGTCCAAAATTTGAGAAAAAAATTGGACCCCAAATTTTTGGTCCAAAATT